>NC_089742.1:3369539-3379539 GCF_040412425.1 Macrobrachium rosenbergii | reverse complement strand
ATATTCAGTTCAACACACAGCTGAGGCTAAATATCAACCAAATTAAGTTTTCCTATTAGGGTGGCTGTTATTGAAACCATATATTGATAACAGGAAAACTAAAACATACAGCAGGAGTTCATTACTTTTTTCAATGTGTTGTAATCATTCGGAGAAGGTATTCGGTTATATTAGAGATATATACATATATAATTCATTAGCTTTATATTTATAAAGCATTTATGTTCACTTTCAGTCGTTAAAAATATAAAAATGTGTGCTATACAAAAACTGCAAATAAATAAATTACAAACTTAAAGCGATATATAAAGATTAGATATAAGTAATATAATTACATACGCATAGAATTAAGAGAGAGAGAGAGAGAGAGAGAAGAGAGAGAGAGAGAGAGAGAGAGAGAGAGAGAGACTCCAGTACATTTTAGTGTAAAGTAACATTTCTATAGATATAGGTAACGGTAAAGAATGTTATATAGAGCAAACTTCAGTGCTTATTCGGTTTTCTGTGATAAGAAAAATATTTCAAAATTTGCAGGAGTGTAAAATGCAAAAGTCAACAGCTGAGAAGAACACGTTCATCCCTTGGAATTATAAAGCCATACAGATGTATTTTACTGGTCTGTCTCGGAGGTATTTTTTTTTTTTTTTTTTTTTTACGTGGGAAAATTGTGGCTAGAAACTGCTTCGCCTTCATTTTTGAGGTGATCTTAAAAAAATATTTGCAATTCTGAACACATTTACCAGACTTATATCACACTGCTTTCCATATGACTAACAAATTTTGTTCTTAATTCCTTCCCTGATTCCTTAACTTTTCCCAATTGATTTTTTTCTTTTTTTGTTTCAACACGACGAAGAATGCAATGTCTTTAGGCGTCGCCAGTATCTCAAGTATTTTGGAGTGTAAAAGTGTTCAAAATATTCTACCTGCTTAAAATCTCACTTGACCTTTTGTTGCGATGTCTCAGCATGTACACCTTTCATTTCAGCTGCGGATTATTCTAATAGTTGAATCTAATTTTGTTTTCCTTAATATATGATGAATCCAAGGTAAGTCTATTTGGCCAGTGATCCTCCATTTATCGCTTTTTGTTCATTTTCTTTCTGCGCCATTAAGTGACATCACTGAACGTCTTTTTCTAGGCTCTGGCCAAAACTCTGCTTTCCTATGGTGAAGGAAATAGGGTCGTCACCTCAGGAAGCCTCACAGCCACCATCAGGCTAATACATGACCCTTAGACTGTCAGTGACCTTAGGATTGCCGGCTTTCTGGATGTATCTATATCATGCTGAAACACATTGGATTTTTACTAGCTTTTAATTTCATACCAAATTAGGTACCGTACGGTTTCCTCTTTAACTGTTTTAAAGCAATTGGTTGACGCTCTTTTCACGTTCGCGTGAAATGATACTTTAATACGTATAAAACTATAACTAGAATGAAGTATTATTGAGGGCACTTTTTAAAGTCTTGAGAAAACTGCTCTTTCTTTTATTATGGTTGATGTTCAAAGCAAACATGAGGATCGTCCTGCCGCGAATATGTAAACACAGAGTCGGTCAAGACACTATTTTATACAATATGTTAAGGAGAGTTTGGAGACCATGATAAGGCATTATGTGTATCGAGAGAACAGAGAAAACGTATTTTTTCGAAGTGGAAATATCTTATTTCATGGGGTCTGTAGAAAAGGACCATAAACTCACATAAATCTCCCCGCCTGCCGCAACAAGTCGCCAACCACAACTTCAAGAACACACAAGTCCTAACGAGGCACTAAGAGAAATCCCATCTGGCTATGCCTTGGAAATTCCCAGATCTCCGAGGGGAAGGCCCGTGAACATATGGTTAGTATAAGGCGTGAGAAAACACCCCTCACACCCTTGCCTTCGAAGGAGAACCCAAGGAAATGAGCCACTCTCACAGGTCAGGCCTAGTTGTTTTGGCCAATCAAATGGCATCAATGCCAGAGACCTAAGGACGTCCTCTAAGGAGCAAAGTAAGTATAGCTTAGTTTTACCAGACCACTGAGCTGATTAACAGCTCTCCTAGGGCTGGCCCGAAGGATTACACTTATTTTACGTGGCTAAGAACCAATTGGTTACTTAGCAACGGGACAAAATACCCAATAATCAACGGGAATTCTTACACTTTTAGTTTGTGCCGATCTCCTTTTGGTCATTTATTCATTAATGACAAACACTTTCTTAAGCATTAAGTGTAATGGTACATTGTTTAAGTTATGGCAGTAATAAAAAAAAATAAAGTCAACCAGTTCTTAAAATCACAAAAAAATCACAAAAAGATCATAAACACTTTTATCTTAATTAAAGTAAATTTAGTCAATCATTAAAATTTCCCCAGAATTCTAAATTACCGATTGGCGGTGTTAAAAAAAATCCCTTAACTTCTAATTACCCTTGACAGTGCTGGTAGAACAAATAAAATTATCCCTCTCTTCAAAAGAAATAAAGAGGGGAAAAAATAATCTTTGGAAAAAAAACTTATGATTCTGAACACCTTTAAGCGAACCCAAAAAATACAAGTTATGAGATTACTCGGTCAAAAAAATACATAACTTTCAGCTAATGAATGCTGAATAAGAAATTAAATACTTAAAATAATCGGAGAATGACACAAATAAAATACAGAAATTATGGGTTAGTCATGCCAAACGTTGAATAAAGTTTAATAATGGCAAAAGTTGGATAAAATTTAGTAAAAATGATAGGTATGTCTTATAAGATAAATGTCTTCCCTGATCATTCAGCTGCAGTAGAAATGCTTAAGAATCCGAATTTTTCCGGACGTAGAGCTCGTTGGTTTATGGCGGCCCAAGACTATGGCATAGACTTGAAATATGTTCCAGGGAATGCCAATAAAGTGACAGACGCCCTATCAAGGCATAGTACACAAGGTGATAGTATAAACATGATACGTCACGAAGCAGAACAGGGAGAATTCATAAGCAATGTATTTACCATGCATTACACAGAGGAGTTCTCACGACAAAATTTCATAGGTGAACAAAAAGGAGTTGAAGATTTAAAATCTTCAATTTTGTAGAAAATAAAAGAGAATTTAGTCAAAAGGAACGAGCAGAATTAATTAATAGAACTGGATGCCCCATAGACGCGGTGAACGTCATAGATGACGTACTAGTTTGGATGTGTCATGAATGTGACCCGTTTGATCAATTATCAGGAGTGCTCCATAAAAGAATAGTACCCAAGAGTCTAAGAAATAAAGTCTTTGAGTTAATGCATGACGATGACATGAGAGCTCACCCAGGAAGGGATGAGACAGTTAGACTAGTTAAGACATCTTTTCATTGGAGAGGAATTTACAAGGATGTTAGTAATTACGTAAGGAGCTGCAATACTTGCAACATAGTTACAAGGGAAGAACAGATAAGGAAGTACCTCTAGGGAAATATCCCATTCCGTAGACTCCATTTGAAAGAGTAGCCATAGATCTTATCACTAACCTTCACACCACGAGTAAGGGGAATAGAAATATATTAGCGTGTATTGACGCACTCACTTGATATACAGAGTTAATACCATTAACTAGTAAAGGAACTAAGGAGTGTGCAATCCCTCTCTTTAATAAAATATTTTGTAGGTATTCTGCCCCGCAGAATAATGGCACAGAGTTCAATAACTCATCAGTTCAAGAAATTTGTGATGCATTCAAGGTAGAAAAGGTAACGATACAACCGTATCAACCAGCTAGTGATGGCTTAGAGGAAAGAAATAACAGAAAGGTTCTAGATGAATTAAGGCATGCAGTAGGACAGGATCCTGATTGGGACGTCAATTTACCTTTAGTCCAATTATCACTAAATGCTAAGTATCATACAAGCACTCAAGCAACACCCATAAAGACTTTAATGGGACATGAATCAAGATTGCCATATGCGTGGCTGAATCAGCCAATACAGCCTAATTACTCTGAAGACACTATGAAAATAAGAGTTGGGAATTTCAAGGTAATTCATAAGCAATTATACAAGAATTTAGAGGAAGCTCAGAAGAATATGATAGACAAGCATCAAGAAGGATTAAAGCCAGTAGATTGCAAGACAGGCAATGAAGTTTACATCAAGAAGGAAGTAAGAAGTGGAATTAATTACAAGTTAGCCATTAAATTCACAAGGCCATACAAGGTCATAGACGTGCAAGAGACTAAGGTGAAAGTGAAAAAAGTGAATGAATTAATACCTTCCACATAATCATGCTGAATCATTAGAAGAAGAATGATTTTGGATAAATAAAGACAAAGTCAAGAGAACCAAGGAAGTCAAATAGGCAGAATCGGAAGAAGAAATTTCAGAAGAAAAAAATAGATATAACCTAAGAAACAGAAGCGTCACATTTAGTAATAATGATAAGAACAAACCCATCAATTCATCCTGTTATCCCTTGTATTTAATTTCTTTTTTGCTGAGTTTACCTTCATTTGTTAACTTAGTAATGAAACCATTTTTATAATGTTGTAATTCTTACTTTAATTAGTTGGTTTTGTAGCAAAAGGATTTGGGGTTAAGGCGCCGTAACTTTGAATTTACTTTTTCTTTAACTGAGGGGAAATACTTAGGAAGAAAGAGAGTAAAGTAAAAGTTCTGAAATGTAACGTATTAAAGTCAGAAATGTAACGTATTAAAGTCAAAAGGGTTAGCAGTCATCTTTAGAGATTTGCAACCCACTATCACTAATAGAAGAATGAGATAGAAGGTTAAGACAGGTATTAAATGATTTCAACGAGAATCTTGTTTTCAAATCACGAATATTTACATCAGTGTACTAATCTTAGAAGTGAAAGGTAAAAGGAATGAGAAATACAGTTTGTAAGATTTGTGAATACTTTAAGGATACCTCATCAGGGAGAAGTCTTGGCATAGCCCGTAACATGTCAACATTGAAAGGAGTGCATGAACTATACTAACACTAGAAGTAGAAAAGGTAATTACTTATTTTCCCGTAGAACTAACACGTTTACGATATTCATTTCTTAAAGATACTTTAAATAGAGAAGGCTTACTAATTTGTTTAGCCAGCCACAAAGATATTCATAAGTGCTACTTTTGTTTTCCCTACTCAGTTGCCAATCATACCTTTGAGTTAGACATTAAAAATATAGACGTTTCTTATGTAAAAGGATGTTTATACTTACATTGATAAGGTCAAGCAACATGTACACAAGTAAGTTACACATATTAGTTATACAATGTTTGAATATACCCAAGATAAAAATAAGGACACTCATTCACCTGAAGCAGTGAGCCCGACAAGAAATCCATGAAGAACGGCCAAAAAATGAAGATTGTCGCCGTTTGATTGTACAGAGTGATTACTTTTAAGAAATTAAAATCCCCTGCTAGGCAGCTAGGTATGAGGGCTGAGTCAATCCAAATGTAACTTGGATAGAAAATAACTGCTAATATTTCTTTGCTCTTTTATATTTCATATACGTTTGTTTTAATACTGAAAGCCAGATTCATAGAAGGAATTTGTAGTGCATAATGTGCACATTGTTAGGAGCCCTCAGAGTCCATACTGTTTTCTTTATTTAGAAAACTGTCAGGAGACAGTTCGGTAGTGTGGTCGAGAATGCATCGAGAGAACAGAGAAAACGTATTTTTTCGAAGTGGAAATATCCTATTTCATGGGGTCTGTAGAAAAGGACCATAAACTCACATAAATCTCCCCGCCTGTCACAACAAGTCGCCAGCCAGAACTTCAAGAACATACAAGAGAAATCGCATCTGGCCATGCCTTCGAAATTCACGAAATCTCCGAGGGGAAGGCCTGTGAACACATGGTTAGTATAAGGTGTGAGAAAACACCCCTCACACCCTTGCCTTCGAAGGAGAGCCCAAGGAAATAAGCCATTCCCACAGGCCAGGCCTATTTGTTTTGGCCAATCAAATGCCATCAATGCCAGAGACCTAAGGACATCCTACAAGGAGCAAAATAGCCAATAATCAACGGGAATTCCTTAAAACACACCTCCAAGAGTTGGAATGAAGCAAATGGAGGAGGTGCCTCAGTACACATTGTCTGCCCAGAATATGACGTCATGGTTGGCACAGGGGGGAATAGCAGATATAGGGAGAGACACAGGGAAAAAGAGGAGAGTCGAGACAGAGTCGAACAGAGTGGCAGGCAGAGCAAAAGAGAGAGAGTTCCAAAGTGAGGGGAAGCAGAAAAGAAACCGAAAGACAGCGCTAGAATAAGTGTGTAGTGGTGATTGACTCTCAGAACATTATTCCCCTTAATCAAATTCGTTAAGTCTCTCGATACAGCATTCAAAGCCTCGAACCAGTAGAAAATATAGGGTGGAAACTGTAAGAATAAAAGTGTGAAATAAAAGAAGAAACGGGAACAATTAATCACTTTCCCCCTAAACCTTAAGTATTTTGGAATTTAGTAATTGTTTTAAAGAATCACTTGTTCCTACTTACAATAATTGCCACATGCCCGTACCCCGGACACGTTACCTTAGATGTCATGCCCTTATAAAGAGGAAAGAAACGGGGCACGACAATATATGTATTGCTCCGAAAAATTTGCCGTGGGTATAAAATTATACTATTTACTTAGATTTGCAAAAGTTGAATTGAAATTAATGAGTAACGTGACCTATGGGCGTTTAGGAATCCTGTCTCTCCCTCTCTCTCTTATATGGTTGATTCTTGTAGTGAAAGAATTAAATAAAATTCCGGAACAAAGCAAAATGTACAAGGAACTATATAGCTATTTGTATATTTCCTAAGATCAACTAAGACGCAAGCTAAAACCTTTGTTTATATGACATTATTTTTCGTGTATTATTTATTATCATTTTTTCGTAACAAAGATATGATATTGTTAAGTAGTGAAAAAGGAAAATGGGGTTTGCTTAAATCGTGCTTTGTACGATGTTGCAATCAGAGCACAGGTACAGAAAATTTTACCTGTAAAAATTAAATAATTCTCCTTGATGGATAAAGAATTAAGAGAATGAAGCAATACACACACACATACACACACACACACACACACACACACACACACACAACACACATATATATATAATATATATATATATATATATATATGTGTGTGTGTGTGTGTGTGTGTGTGTGTGTATATGTATATATATTTATATATATATATATATATATATATATATATATATATATATATATATATATATATATATATATATATATATATATATATATATATATATATATATATATATATATATATATATATATGTCTGCAATCTGCATTTTAAAATCCAATCTGGTTTTGTAAATGAGATGTTATTTTAAGATACCTGGAGCCACAACGTTGTTTTGCCTACGAGGGTGCCACTTCTGTCTCCCATATCAGGGAGAGTTATCCGAACCTCTAATCCTGTTTAATTAAAGTGCGTTGCTGATGAAAATCCTTTGTAAAGCCTCGGAAACTCAACGCTCATAAAGCGTTCTAATGTCAACGCTACTTTCAAAACACGCTATAACTGGGATGCTGCGTAAAGCTGTTTCCTTCGCAATAACAGTTTCTCATTAATGTCTCATCCTTGATGTATTATTTATGGGCTGTATTTTACTTAGCCCTAAAATTAGTCCGCTTATTATGGACAGAGCTCATAAATACCTATAGAGGAAATGAGTATATATTATACACAGATGGAATAATGTCCTTCGTTCTGATGAACTGCAGTTATATAATTAAATCTACTAAACTAATAACGGCATCTTGTCTTTATTTTTTCTTCGTTTTAAATCAGTAAATTTAAAAAAATTCATAACGAGTAAGTCTAGGAAATGTTTTATTTTACACAATGCCGAATTTTTTATCATTCTATTCGATTTAAGCAGGCCAGAAAATTTTTTTTATTTTTAATATGCGTTTTCAAGAGATTTACAAGAAAAAAAGCTAAAACTTCTCTGCAAAACCAGGTCAGTGTTATCAAAGGCATTTCTGATTTTTTTTTTTACAACAAAAAATTATCAATAAGCAGACACAGATTTTTAGTCTGCATATAAGACGGAAACTAAATTGGAAATGACACGAATTTTGTCTTCCACTTTCTAAGAAACGAGGTGTACATTCTCTTATCTTCTATAAAAGAGGATTTATTTCAAGGGATAAAGAAAATTTAAAATCTAAGCCTTTCACTCTGATGGACTAAAATTATATATATCGATGAGGCATCAATAAACGATAATACTGTAACTGAGAAGAGTGATTAGATTTTCATTTTCACATTTTAAGAAAAGCCAAGTGACAAATTCAAACTTTCCGAAGAACAATGACAGTGGTTATTGTTCACAGTAATAGCCTCTGGTACGTATGGGGGAAGTGACCGGCTCTCCCTCAGTCTTCACTGTTACCTTTGATATCTGGAAGCAGATACTTTATCCGCGCGCTCTCTCTCTCTCTAGAGAGAGAGAGAGTTGAAGCCTTCAAGTTAAGAAGAAAATATTTCAACAAAATATTTAAAGATTAGATTGATTATGGATCCCTTCCAAGAGGAGATAGATTTTCCAAACTAAAATAGAACTGGATGGGTTAACACATTTGTAATTTAGAAGAAAAAAAGTAGTTATTCGGTCTATGGAATAGCCTGTACTGTGCGTTTCTTGGTGTTTGTCAGCCATTTAGGCTATGAATGTATTCACAAGATACAATGGTTTTGATGATATGAGTGCTGCTACACATCAATGTCATATAATATATATATATATATATATATATATATATATATATATATATATATATATATATATATATATATATATATATATATATATATGTATGTATGTATAACTGAATCACGAAAATATGGAACGTGATAAATATATAAATAAAGATAAAATCCACGAAGGAAACGGTAACACTGGAGTGCTGCGAGGCCTTTCGACACTATATAATAGTCTAGATTTAGTTGATAAATTAAACAAAATCACTTTTTGCCCCACTGATAGATTCGTTAGTTTTGATGTTTGTTCTCTTTTTACTAAAGTCCCTATAGATTCTATTTTAGAGTATCTTAGTAATGAATTAATCCATCATGAATTACCTCTACCTGTAAGTCATATCATTTCTCTCACTAGGTTATGCATTTGTGATTGTAAGTTTATATTCAATGGTGTATTTTACCAACAAATATTTAGAATGGCAATGGGCAAGCCTTTATCCTCACTCCTCTCAAACTTGTACATGGAATTCTTAGAAAAACGATATATACTTAATATCATTTATACTCCTTTAAAGTGGTATAGGTATGTTGACGATATTTTAGCTGTTTTGCCTGCTGGTATTGATGTAAATGATTTACTCTGTAATTTGAATAACCAGGTACCATCCATTAAGTTTACGTTAGAATTAGAAAAAGACAATTGCCTCCATTTCTTAGATGTTTTAATGCACAGAGAACAATTTCAATGTAAATTCAGTATTTATAGGAAACCAACCAACAACTTAACTTACGTCCATTTTTATTCAGGCCATCACCTTAACATCAAAAGATCAATTTTTTCCTCTATGTTTTTACGAGCCTTGCGCATTGTCAGTCCCCAGTATTTGGGTAAAGAAATTGAATACATAAGAAAAATAGGGATAGATTTATGTTATCCTTCACATATACTAGATATTTGTTATAACAAAGCCCACAAGAAGTTTTATAGTGAAAGTAACATGACGAAAGAAACCCCTAAGAACATTCTTAGCTTGCCTTATTTTAGTGGTTTTGAAAACATAAAATCATTATTAAAACCTTTTAATGTCAACCTCGTTTTTTCTTATAATAACACACTCAAAAGAACGTTAATAAAAAATAGCCCTAAAGAAAACAACAACATAATATATAAGATTCTATGTTTGGACTGCCCCTCTTTTTATATTGGCCAATCTAGCAAAGATTTAGATGTACGTATTAAGCAACATAAGTATTCTGTCAAAACTGGACAAGCATCCAATGCTATATTCATTCATTTAAGTGA
>NC_089742.1:3322039-3364539 GCF_040412425.1 Macrobrachium rosenbergii | reverse complement strand
AATCAGCGGTGGAGTTCAACAACCTCCTACATGAAAAAGGACCCGAAGAAGCCTTCGCCTTATTCGACTAAAGCTAAAGGGCCATTCCCCAACCATTCGGTAATTCGAGTCCACCTGGTGACATACCGCTGGCACTCATAAAATTCCCCTTTGGTGTTCATTCTGAGGTTGATTAAATTTGTAGCTATAGGTTTACAAATATAAAAAATACTATTGTGTATGTGATAAAATTTCATGAATTGCTATCATGGTGGAGTTGGTTTCCTATCGACCCTAAGGTAAAAAATTAAAACGATATTTGTAGCTTAAGGCTTATGGATATAAAGAATGCCAGGGTATAAGTGAAAAAAATATATATATATATATATATATATATATATATATATATATATATATATATATATATATATATATATATATATATATATATATATATATATATATATATATATATATATATATATATATATATATATATATATATATATATATATATATATATATATATATATATATATATATATATATATATATATATATATATATATATATATATATATATATATATATATATATATATATATATATATATATATATATATATGTGTGTGTGTGTGTGTGTGTGTGTGTGTGTGTGTGTGTATGCCTGTGTGTGTGTGTTTGTTAATTTGTATAGCTATACAGAGACGCTAACACGAATGGACTTCAAAAACGCTAAAATAGCAGAAATTTTCCAGTTTGTTGGAGATAATAAGGTTTACAGAAAAACCCAAAATCACATTTCTTTCGTGATGAATCCGGATGCCGAGGCGATCTGCAAAACATGCCTGTAAGAGGCACTTAGCGATGTTTCATATCTATATAAAAGACTCTTCTGGTTCTCTCGGCGAGAAGGTAGAAGGAGGAATCAGCAGTTTCCTACGAGAAAAAAAAAAAAAAAAAAAACTGAAAATGCGGTAGCTGAATAGACTGCAAATAAAGCGGTTAAGGGAAAGCCTATCTTGAAGTTTTTATTTTACTTAAAGATGAACTTTATTTAAACGCAGGTTCATAACCTTCTGTTAAAATCTCTACAGTCATTTTTAAAAGGGTGTTTTTAACCGAAACGACATAATTAAGGAACCATTAAAAATTAATCAAAATTGCTATGTTAATAAACGAAAAGGCTTAAAAAATTCAGCTTTCCTTTGTTAGGAATCTTTTATATTTGTAGCCATCTGAGGCCAAAAAAAAAAAAAGGAACAGTGAAGTGAAACAGTCACTCTCTTCATTAATTTTCTCTTTTTAAACCTCAAACATCTATACTGTTTTTTCAAGATTAAACTGAATGTCAGTCTGGACCACATATATGCTATTATCAGTAATTTGACATTCTTCCTCCTTTGGCGGATATTGCGTACGAAGAAATTCAAAGTTGAGCCTTATTGGTATGCATCCTTTGTTGAATGGTAAGAAATCATTTATATCCTTCTTACTGCTTAAAAAAGAACTATCAAGAGATTTTGTAAGCCAGAAAATATGAAAACACGATCTTTTCAAATCATGCGTTTTTTTTTTTTTTTTTAGTACAGATCTTGTCAAATCATGCGTCTTTTTTTTTTTAGTACAGCCGTTTTTTCTGTGTTTTCCAGATATGACACTATATAGCTTCCAGTATTCATTAGATATCATTTAAAAAATTTGCTTGAATTAATGTCAGCCGTTTAAAGATTTCCAACCTTTGTATCTATTAACATTCCACAAGAAACGGTTAAGAAAAATTCAAGGTAACTCACACACATAGGTGAGAATCGCGTAGATTAGCAATAAAAAAAAAAAAAAACATAAAAAACGAAGGAGAAAGAACTCTACAATAAAAGCATGTAAATCTGTTTATTAAACGTCAGTCCTATGCGGCTGCTTAGTTTCTCCTTAAATCTGATATCACATGGCGATAAATAAAAAAAAAAAAAAAATACTTCTTTGACACCTCGCCGAACACACACTACGACCTTGTTACGCCATCAAGGATGAGCACTTTGCAATAAGAAGGAATCAAGGTAACCAATATTCATGTTCTATAAAGTCAGCCGACTGCTTTGTTTGCTCTGTTTATTGAAATACCGATGATATGGTGGATGATCGTGTCTGTTGACGAATGAGGAACGTCCAGGAAAAATCCATTTTAAGGTGAAGATTTAATTATATTCTAATTTGTGAGAATATCTTTGATAATAAAATACCACTTATGCCAATAATTAAGATTTTCGAGGACACCAATTATGATTCCTTCAACCTTAAACAAAGAGAATAATGTTGTAAATAAATTCAACAGAATGTATAAATAAATTCAACGAAAACTTGTTCTGTTTTGTTAACTACTTAAAAAGAAATTGTACTGGTAAACTGTAATAATATGATTCTGCCACTCTGATCTCTCACTTTGTTTGAGTTATGGGCCTTCCACACCATATTCTACTAATAGAGCCTTGTGGATATAATAAACCTAAATTGTAAAGAGAAATCTAATCTTGCATGAGGCAGTAGATTAACTTGTATAAAAAGATGTAAGATGTCATAAATTAATAAAAAAAAAAAAAAACAAGAGCAGAGTAACGAAAGGATTGCATTTCTCCATCGTTTCTTTCCCTTTGTGTGTATATATATATATATATATATATATATATATATATATATATATATATATATATATATATATATATATATATATATATATATATATATATATATATATATATATATATATATATATATATATATATATATATATATATATATATATATATATATATATATATATATATATATATATATATATATATATATATATATATATATATATATATATATATATATATATATATATATATATATATATATATATATATATATATATATATATATATATATATATATATATATATATATATATATATATATATATATATATATATATATATATATATATATATATATATATATATATATATATATATATATATATATATATATATATATATATATATATATATATATATATATATATATATATATATATATATATATATATATATATATATATATATATATATATATATATATATATATATATATATATATATATATATATATATATATATATATATATATATATATGGAGAATTGTATATATATAAATATATATATATATACTCCATATGAGCCATATATATGCGAGATACTGTTTTTATATATATATATATATATATATATATATTTTTTTATATTTTTATATATATATATATATATATATGGAGAATATATATAATGATATATATATATATATATACTAAACCATGAGCCATATATAAGTCTCTTGCCGAGATGTCGTACTGTTTTTATATATATAACAAGATATACCAATGAACTGTCATGGCGGAGGTGGGTCATTGTCGATAGTACACTTTCCCGCTCACGACGATAAAAACAGTATCTCGGCAATATACCTCTTTGATGGCTCAGTGGTTTACGCCAACTGGAGTCGCTGAATAGGCTTTATATGTGTCCCCACGAATCTGATTCATTTATCACTTATATAAATTCTTCGGCGACAATTCTCCAACGGAGATATACTGAGGTAGAGTGATCGATATTGCGATATATATAAAAAATCACGGTGTGATAAAAAATTTATAACAAGAGCTGCCGGTTCCAAACGTACCAATATATATATATATCACGACGGGTAAAAACAGTACGACATCTCGGCAAGAGACTTATATATGGCTCAGTGGTTTATCAATATATATATTCCGATTCATTTATCACTTATATAAATCGGCAACAATTCTCCAACGGAGATATACCGAGGTAGAGTGAATTTCGATATTATTTGTATCATGATTGTATAAAAATCACGGTGTGATAAAAAAATTTCATAACAAGAGCTGCGTGTTCCAAACGTACCCAATGAACTGTCAGGTGGGTCATTGTCGAGGTTAGTACACTTTCCCGCTCACGACGGGTAAAAACAGTACGACATCTCGGCAAGAGACTTAGCAATGGCTTATCAACTGAGTCGCTGAATAGGCTTGTCGCTGGTTCGTGTCCCCACGATTCCGATTCATTTATCACTTATATAAATTTCCTTCTGACAATTCTCCAAAGGAGATATACCGAGGTAGAGTGAATTTCGATATTGCGACATTTGTAGCTTCATGATTGTATAAAAATCACGGTGTGATAAAAATTTCATATATATATATATATATATATATATATATATATATATATATATATATATATATATATATATATATATATATATATATATATATATATATATATATATGTATATATGTATATATGTATATATATATATATATATATATATATATATATATATATATATATATATATATATATATATATATATATATATATATATATATATATATATATATATATATATATATATATATATATATATATATATATATATATATATATATATATATATATATATATATATATATATATATATATATATATATATATATATATATATATATATATATATATATATATATATATATATATATATATATATATATATATATATATATATATATATATAGATAGATAGATAGATATATATATATATATATATATATATATATATATATATATATATATATATATATATATATATATATATATATATATATATATATAAATCATCAACACACAATCACGTGTGGAACAGAAATAAATTTCTGACTGGAACCCAGGTCTCTCAGGTGGAGAGCAAGGCGTTATCCACTGGGCCATACAAGTCTAAAAGAAGTTGGAACCTGAGAGCAACTGCACCCAAGGAATTACCTGGGCAAGCTAACTGCTTGCATACCAGCGAGTTTTCCCCAACTTCCTGACTCAGCAATGACCCAATAGACAACATTTCATCTGAATTATCCCTTCTGAGTGAATAAGATAGAAATCATCAACACACAATCACGTGTGGAACAAAAATAAATTTCTGATTCACGTCGGGATCGAACCCAGGTCTCTCAGGTGGAAAGCAAGGGCGTTATCCACTAGGCCATACAAGTCTAAAAGAAGTTGGAAAATGAGAGCAACTGCACCCAAGGAATTACCTGGGCAAGCTAACTGCTTGCATACCAGCGAGTTTTCCCTAACTTCCCGACTCAGCAATGACCCAATAGACAACATTTCATTCGAATTATCCCTTCTGAGTGAATAAGATAGAAATCATCAACACACAATCACGTGTGGAACAGAAATAAATTTCTGACTCACGTCGGGATCGAACCCAGGTCTCTCAGATGGAAAGCAAGGGCGTTATCCACTAGGCCATACAAGTCTAAAAGAAGTTGGAACCTGAGAGCAACTGCACCCAAGGAATTACCTGGGCAAGCTAACTGCTTGCATACCAGCGAGTTTTCCCCAACTTCCCGACTCAGCAATGACCCAATATACAACATTTCATTCGAATTATCCCTTCTGAGTGAATAAGATAGAAATCATCAACACACAATCACGTGTGGAACAGAAATAAATTTCTGTCTGACGTCGGGATCGAACCCAGGTCTCTCAGGTGGAAAGCAAGGGCGTTATCCACTAGGATATACAAGTCTAAAAGAAGTTGGAACCTGAGAGCAACTGCACCCAAGGAATTACCTGGGCAAGCTAACTGCTTGCATATCAGCGAGTTTTCCCCAACTTCTTTTAGACTTGTATGGCCTAGTGGATAACGCCCTTGCTTTCCACATCACCGTGATTCATATACAATCAGAAAGCTACAAACGTCCTTTAATATCCAATTCACTCTATCTCGGAAGTAATATATTTTCATATATGTTACCGAAGGGGTGATGTGATAAATAGTCATAATATGGCTACGTGCGACAAACGCACTACACGGTCAACATGGCAGAGGTGGGTGGATATCGTCTCCAAACGCAAAACACCTGAGTTCGACGGGTGAGTTGATGGGAGATGGTATTCACTTATACCCTCTCTTGTGGCCGACTGGTTAGTGTGTCACTGTAGTCCTGATTCCTGGTCCGTCGCTGGTTCGACCTCACGGGGACGGTGGACTTATTATCAACTAAAAAATTCCCTTCGGTAACATATATGAAAATATATTACTCCGAGGTAGAGTGAATTGGATATTAAAGGACGTTTGTAGCTTTCTGATTGTATATGAATCACGGTGATGTGATAAATAGTCATAATATGGCTACGTGCGACAAACGCACTCACACGGTCAACATGGCAGAGGTGGGTGGATATCGTTCCAAACGCAAAACACCTGAGTTCGACAGGTGAGTTGATGGGAGATGTTATTCACTTATACCTCCCTTGTGGCCGACTGGTTAGTGTGTCACTGTAGTCCTGATTCCTGGTCCGTCGCTGGTTCGACCCCACGGGACGGTGGACTTATTATCAACTAAAAATTCCCCTTCGGTAACATATATGAAAATATATTACTTCCGAGGTAGAGTGAATTGATATTAAAGGACGTTTGTAGCTTTCTGATTGTATATGAATCACGGTGATGTGATAAATAGTCATAATATGGCTACGTCGACAAACGCACTACACGGTCAACATGGCAGAGGGGGGTGGATATCGTCTCCAAACGCAAAACACTTAAGTTCGACGGGTGAGTTGATGGGAGATGGTATTCACTTATACCCTCTCTTGTGGCCGACTGGTTAGTGTGTCACTGTAGTCCTGATTCCTGTTCCGTCGCTGGTTTGACCCCACGGGACGGTGGACTTATTATCAACTAAAAATTCCCTTCGGTAACATATATGAAAATATATTACTTCCGAGGTAGAGTGAATTGGATATTAAAGGACGTTTGTAGCTTTCTGATTGTATATGAATCACGGTGATGTGATAAATAGTCATAATATGGCTACGTGCGACAAACGCACTACACGGTCAACATGGCAGAGGTGGGTGGATATCGTCTCCAAACGCAAAACACCTGAGTTCGACGGGTGAGTTGATGGGAGATGGTATTCACTTATACCCCCTCTTGTGGCCGACTGGTTAGTGTGTAACTGTAGTCCTGATTCCTCGTCCGTCGCTGGTTCGACCTCACGGGACGGTGGACTTATTATCAACTAAAAATTCCCCTTCGGTAACATATATGAAAATATATTACTTCGAGGTAGAGTGAATTGGATATTAAAGGACGTTTGTAGCTTTCTGATTGTATATGAATCACGGTGATGTGATAAATAGTCATAATATGGCTACATGCGACAAACGCACTACACGGTGAACATGGCAGAGGTGGGTGGATATCGTCTCCAAACGCAAAACACCTGAGTTCAACGGATATATATATATATATATATATATATATATATATATATATATATATATATATATATATATATATATATATATATATATATATATATATATATATATATATATATATATATATATATATATATATATATATATATATATATATATATATATATATATATATATATATATATATATATATATATATATATATATATATATATATTATAATTAGCAAGAACTGGCTAGTAAATTGCTTCCTCCTTTTTTTTTATTTACTGTCTGCTGATCGATATTTCACACGGTCAGAATACAATGGATTAAAACTGATTGTAGGCCACTCCCTTTAAGTAGGTAATCCCTTTCCAAGGCAAAAGTGAATTTGTCTGGCTGTTTCTTTTCAGACCAGCTGACCATGACTCAACTTCCTATGTGTTGGACGTGCCCCCTGCCCCATAGGAGGAGATACAAGCGAAAAAGAGACCCAGGTTCTCCCTCACACGCACGCTGGATGGGATGGTGTAGAGTTGACGCCCCAAATCACCGCCCTGCCCTGGCCCAACAATGCCCTTAGCTCCTAACCACGTGGTCTTTCAAAGTATACTTTTCCTCTGTGAACTCCGGCCACCAATCACGTGTTCCCTTGGCTGCTGGCCTGACCAATGACCCCTTCCATTTGCTTGGCGTAGCTTGAAGTTAATTCCCACCGTCTTGCCCTTTACTGAAGCCCTGCATCTTACCACATGGAAGAAAACTTGCACTCGGAAATTGCAAGTCATCCACGGACCAACTTCTTTGCTGGAACCAAATCTGCCTTACGGTAACGTGCTCTGTAAAGACATCCATTCATTCACGCTTTTCCTCGTAACGTTTACTTAATTTGAGTGCCCGTAATCACCGAATCTCTTGTCAAATGTGCGTGCTCTCGAGTGTCGGCAGTGCTAAGCCATTATTAATTCATCAAAGCCCCTTGCCACCCTCAGTGTAGCTTCGAATTCATTATTCTTTTGTCTATTTTCATTACTGGCGTATAATGTGCATATCTCTCATTTCAGAGGGACCCTATATCATGGAATCCTCTTGGGCTGTGTCTGGAATCCCCCCAGTTTCATTCATCCCGTAGGAATCCCCTTCATGATCAATAATCTACTTGCATTCCTCTTTCCCGTACTAATGTTATTTATTTAAATACACTCCTGTAAGTTTGCCCAAGTGTTTACGTAATATTTTCCTTCAGTAGTAAGAGCCTTACGCTCATATGAAATTCCCCCTTTTTCCTCTTGTTTTATGTTTCCCTGGCCCCACGAAGTCGAAATCACAAGGCTAAATTATCTGAAACTGTTGCTATCTGTCTCACAGAGAATATTTCAAAGCAGATTCCCTGAAAAACATAAAAATGGCGACCTTTTGCCTGAGATTCTCCTTTTAGTGGTTGCATCCCCCCCCCATTTGTTTTCTGCTTTTGTTTGGGTTTGCATTTGCCAAATCAGCAATTAGCAAAGCTACGCTGGGTACGAGACAATTACGAACCTTTTGTGTAAAACCAGCACACAGTTCCAGAAATTCCTAGTAAGTAATGTATTTATCTTAGCAAAATTTCTTTTACAATCGTGACTTTTCCTAGGAATTACAATTAGGGACACATGTATTCACTGAGAGAAAAGAACCGCAGTATTAGATTCCTTAATGCATGCCTTTCAGGATAGGTAGTTAGGAAATAACCAGTGCTAACCATCCTTTGCTACGAGGAATAGTGCGAAATTCCTCTGTGTTAAAATCCTTGCCATATTCTTTGCTTCAAGGACTAGTGCGAAAAAAATCTCGCTGTGATAAATTTTACTTCGCATTTCGGATTAGTGAATTATTATTTAGGTACAAATAAATTCCCACATGGGACAAGACGAAGTCAGCTTGCATTGCTGAAATTCTCTCAGTGTAGTTAACCCTTAAACGCCTATTGGACGTATCATACGTCAACTAAAATTGTCTGCTGGGTGCCTAGTGGACGTACCGCACGTCGACTACAAAAAATTTCAACCTTCGGTCAACTTTGACTCGAACCAAATGGTCGAAAACGCAATTGTAAGCTAAAACTCTTACATTCTAGTAATACTCAATCATATACCTTCATTTTGCAACAAATTGGAAGTCTCTAGCACAATATTTCGATTTATGGTGAATTTCTGAAAAAAACTTTTTCCTTACGTCCATGCCAGAAATTCTTTCATCACGTTGTCGTAATGTTTGCACTGTTTTATATTAGTCGTTACATAAAGTTTTATATATGGAAATGTGCGCAATTTCATGTAGAATACAACAGAAAATAACTCATGGTTGTAGCTTTTATCAGTTTTGAAATATTTTCATATAAATCTCGATAACTGCCAAAATTTCAAGCTTCGGTCAACTTTAACTCGACCGAAATGGTCAAAAAACCCAATTATAAGCTAAAAATCTTACATTCTAGTAATATTCAATCATGTAAATTCATTTTGCAACAAACTGGAAGTCTCTAGCACAATATTTCGATTTATGGTGAATTTCTGAAAAAAAAAATTTCCTTACGTCTGCGCGCGGTAACTCGGCCGAACATCTCAGAAATTCTTTTGTCATGTTGTCGTAATGTTTGCATCGTTTTACATTAGTCGTTACATAAACTTTTATATATGAAAATGTGCGCAAATTCATGTAGAATAAAACAGAATATAGGTCATCGTTGTAGCTTTTATCAGTTTTGAAATATTTTCACATAAATCACGATACCAGCCAAAATTTCAACCTTCGGTCAACTTTAACTCGACCGAAATGGTAAAAAAAACGCAATTTTAAGCTAAAACTCTTACATTCTAGTAATATTCAATCGTTTAAATTGATTTTGCAATAAATTGGAAGTCTCTATCACAATATTTCGATTTATGGTGAATTTAAAAAAAAAAACATTTTCCTTACGTCTGCGCGGTACCTCGGCCGAACATCTCAGAAATTCTTTCGTCTCGTTGTCGTAATATTTGCACCGCTTTATATTAGTCGTTACATAAAGTTTTATGTATGAAAATGTGCGCAATTTCATGTCCAATAGAAAAAAAATAACTCATGGTTTTAGCTTTTATCAGTTTTGAAATATTTCCATATAAATTACGATAAATAGAAAAAAATCGACTTTCAGTCAACTTTAACTCGACCGAAATGGTCGAAAACTGCAATTGTAAGCTAAAACACTTACAGTCTAGTAATATTCAATCAATTATCTTCATTTTTCAACAAACGGGAAGTCTCTAGCACAATATTCCGATTTATGGTGAATTTAAAAAAAAAAAAATTACGTTAGCGCGTTACGAATTCATGCATCATTTTGTGATAATATTTTCTCTGTGTTGTTTTGATCGTTTTAAAATTTTTTATATACCAAAATCATCGCAATTTAGTGTACAATACAACTAAAAAGAATTAACTCATTAGCTTTAACCGTTTTGCTTACAGCGCAATTTGTATACAATTATATACGAGTTTTTTGCTGTAATATATTCCAATATTTATATATGATAATGATATTTTTTCATTTCTGATGGTTGCATACTAAACTTCAGGCAATGACAAAAAATTGAGCCAAAAATGAACTCTCAATCTCAAAAACTAAGCGTGCTGTGATTTTTGAAAAAACTTTTTCACTTTTAATTAACTCACCGAACGCTGGCATACGGGAGACGTTTTTGTAAAAAGGGCTTCGGCGTTAAAGGGTTAAAATTCGAGTTAGGTGTTAGGAAAGTGACAGTTGAACTCCGCTTATAGGGAAAATTACTAGGGAATCCTACTGTTATCCTCTCAGACGACCGGGAAATTTTCTGGAATCCCAGGTTTCTGAACTGAAAGCGTTCGCTTTTGCTAGAAAATTTTAACCAGGAATGTATAAAGCAACTTTTAGGAAATGTTTTCATCTGAGGAAACAGGTAGAAATGGGATCATTCCTTTTCGATATTGTTGATTCCAGAATGCGTTGAAAAAAATGGTAGGTAATTCTTTCGTTATCAACAACTGTTGAATGCAAAATTATCATAATGGTGCATGTTGTATCTAGGAATATATATATATATATATATATATATATATATATATATATATATATATATATATATATATATATATATATATATATATATATATATATATATAATGACCTAATTGACAGCATTTCATTCGAATTCTATCCCTTCCGAGTGAATATAAAAATAATCAGCACCCAATCACGTGTGGAACAGATATAAATTTCTGACTCACATCAGGATCGAACTTGGATCTTTCAATTGAAAGGCAAGGGCGCTGCCCACTAGCCCATACAAGTCATAAAAGAAGTTGGAACCTGGTATGCGAGCAGTTAGCTTGCCCAGGTAATTCCTTGTGTGCAGTGGCATTACTTAGTTATCTTACGAGTTATCAAACCACTCTTCAAAAGTACGAGAAATGTAATGAAATGGGTGTTTTGACATATTCACAACCCTTTTTTATACCGTTTTACACACTGGGAGAAAACAGGTATTTTCAGTAGATACGAAAACAAATTAGTTGGTAATTCACTCACGCCTTAAACGTTCTGATTTTACCTGAGTTAGAGAATGATTTAAAACTAGATGGTCAAGATATCAGACAATAACTTTAAAAGTAAATTCTTTCTTGCTAAGAAACCATGACAGAAAAAATAATTGGTCTCTTCAAACGTTCAAGAAGTAGAAAGTTAAACTCTGTAAAAAAAAAAAAATCTGCTCCAGTTGACAAGAACCAGCAATATGATTATTTTCTTTCCAAAGGCGACATGGAACTCGTGAACCTTGCATTAGTTCAGAGGCAAAATTTATTGAAGTTCTCTCTCTTGCAACTTCACGAGTCGGAACATAATATCAGCATAATGTTACCATGTTACCGGGAGAATACTTGTTCGAAGGAGAGACAGGCACGGATTTTTTATTAGCGTGTAATTCGATTTTGCGTCTTTGAGCTTTGTAAAGTGATTCTGTCTTCTTAAAGGGGGAATGTCACTGGTTAATTCAAGAAACGTGTGTGTGCGTATAAGGGATGACGTTTTCTCCAAAAGAAGCTTTCTGTGGCACAAGTAAAGCATGTCACAAACACGCTGGCAGTTTATCACATACATGTCAATAACAGGTTGAAAACAAACAATGGCTGTCACATACATGTCACAAACAGGTTGAAAACAATCAATGACTGTCACATTAATGTCACAAACACATTGAAAACAAGTCGATGACTGTCACATACTTAAGATAAGCATGTTAAAAAAAATTCAATGACTGTCACATACATATCACAAACAGGTTGAAAACAAGGCAGTGACTGTCACAAACACATCACAAACAGGTTAAAAACGACTTGACTGTCATACATATCACAAACAGGCTGAAAACAAGTCAACAACTGTCACATGCATATCACAAACAGGTTGGAAATAAGCCAACGACTGTCATACATATCAGAAACAGGTTGAAAACACGTAAAAAGCTGTCATACTTATCATAAGTAGGTTAAAAACAAGTCAAGAACTTCATATATATCACAAACAGGATGAAAACAAGTCAACAACTGTCAAATACATATAACAAACAGGTTTAAAATAAGTCAACGACTGTCACATACATATCACAAACAAGTTGAAAAAACAAGTCAACAACTATCATATGCATATCGCAAACAGGTTCAAAATAAGAGAACGACCGTCACACATAACACAAACAGGTAGAAAACAAGTCAACGACTGTCATACATATCATAAATAGGTTAAAAACAAGTCACGAACTTCATATATATCACAAACAGGCTGAAAACAAGACAATGGCTGTCAAATAGATATCACAAACAGGTTTAAAATAAGTCAACGACTGTCACATATATATCACAAACAGGTTGAAAACAAGTCAACAACTGTCATATATATACATATATATATCACAGACAAGTTAAAAAGAAGTCAACAACTGTCAAATACATATCACGAACAGATTAAAAAGAAGTCAGTGACTGTCACGTACATATCAAAAAGAGGTTTAAAATAAGTCAATGACTGTCACATACATATCACAAAGAGGTTTAAAATAAGTCAACGACTGTCACGTAGAATTAACAAACAGGTAAAAACAAGTCCAACGACTGTCACCTGCACAATATAAACACGTTAAAAGCAAGTCAACAGCTCTCACATACATATCACAAAAGGTTAGAAACAAGTCAAACAATTGTCATGCATATCAGAAAAGGGTTGAAAACAAGTCAACAACTGTCGCATACATATCACAAACAAGTTAAAAACAAGTCAACAACTGTCACATACGTATCAGAAACAGGTTGAAAACAGGTCAACAACTCTCACATACATATCAGAAACACCGTTGAAACAAGTAAACAATTGTCACATACATAAGTTAAAAACAAGTCAACAACTGTCACATACTATACATATCAGAAACAGGTTTAAAACAAGTAAACAACTGCCACATACATATCAGAAACAGGTTAAAAACAAGTCAACAACTGTCACACCTTTGGTAGATACAGGATAACGTATGAAACACACACACACACACACACACAGACACACACATAGTAGTATATATATATATATATATATATATATATATATATATATATATATATATATATATATATATACACACACACACAGACACACACACACACACACATACATATATATAGCAGAGAGAGAGAAGAGTATATATATATATATATATATATATATATATATATATATATATATATATATATATATATATATATATATTAATGACCTTGAGTGGTTTGTTATGCAGGTTCCTTTAATACACTAGGACGTAATACTATGACTGACGGCAGATGCAACAAAACAAAGAGGAGAAAACAAATAAAATAATAAAATGAGCTTAATATTGATTTATTAAGGCAAGTATTTACAAGTGAGTCAGGTCTGGTAAAAAGATAAAAAAATATATATAAAAAAAGCCAAAAGGCAGCACTCAAACAAAACTGCTAAACAATTAACTTTATAAACAAAAAGTAGCTTTAAACAAAAAGGCAAAAAATAAACAGCAGGCAAAATAAAAATCTCAACACGTCCTCCATCGGGCACCAAGACAGCCTCAGCTGCACAACAGGGACAAGAACCCTACAAACCAGGAAACCTGATGGAGACGTTTGCATGCGCCTCACGCTGTCATCAAAGATGAGCAGCCTGTGGTCACACGATCACCATGGTCACACTCCACCTCCTACGACGTGCTCCACTTCGTAGGCGTGCTCCAATTTGTTGCTCAAAACTCGACCAACGTCGACTCCAAAACTGCCTGCTGCTGCTGCTGTCGCCGCTACCTCGCTGCCCTACCAGACCCGACTGGAAGAAAGAAAACGGCAGCTCACCGACGAGAACATCAAAACAAAAAACTTGAAGGTAAGGAGGCAGCAATCCACAAAGGGAACGAGCGGGGAACCAGCAGTTCCTGCAGAACCATCACTTATCGTGACATATATATATATATATATATATATATATATATATATATATATATATATATATATATATATATATATATATATATATATATATACTCTGAAGAAGGAAGCTTAACTCAGTAAACATACTCTGCCCCAAAAAAAGCTTTATCTTTTCCGCAATCAGCGTGACCCTCGGGAGGTTTTACAACATCGAGGGCAAGGGAGAAGAGATGAGAGATTAAGAAGAAAATAAGAAAAAGGAATATAGCAAAAAGAAAGGAGGTAATGCAAAAGAGAAAACATATCTAGTGGAATGTATGCTTGTTTGTTTGTCTGTCTGGGTTGTGTTCTCTCCCTTTCGCTCCATTTCGAGCAAATAGCAAAACATAAATTGGAGGAAATGCCTTGTATTCATCTCTCTCTCTCTCTCTCTCTTTCTCTCTCTCTTTCATCCTCATACTAGGAGATTTGTGTGTGTGTGTTTTTTTTGTGGAGGCGCAACAATTGATCTCATTATTTATGGCCTTTTATGAATCTCTCTCTCTCTCTCTCTCTCTCTCTCTCTCTCTCTCTCTTCTTTCTGTTCGTGTGTTTATATCTTCTTTTCAGTTGAGTCTCTCTCTGGAAGGAAAAAATCTCATCTCTTTCCTTTTTAACGAACAGTTATTAATCTCGGCTATTACTTCACGAGAATCTCGGCATGTCTGCCTGTCTGCCTTTCTGTCTCTCACCCTACTTTTGCTAAACCTTGTTAAAATGAAATATAGCTGATTTTTTCTCGGATGTATGGAATATATATATATATATATATATATATATATATATATATATATATATATATATATATATATATATATATATATATATATATATATATATATATATATATATATATATATATATATATATATATATATATTGTTACGTATGAGGGCTTGGCTGATGAGTTTATTACTTGATTAACGTAATTTATAAGGCCCTGCGTGCTGGCTTAGACATGTAACCTGTCAATGGAAGCTACAACCACCAAAGACAGCTGTTGTTATAAATGGAATAGTATCGCCAGTCGAGGAGGACCCTTGACACAAAGAATATTCAGTGATTGAGGACTTTACGATAAACGTCGCCCAACTTCAGACGCAGTCAATCTCTACTCGTTAATATGGTATTAAAACACAAACGGCTCTTCCAATGGATCTTGAGGCTCACGCAGCATAAAGAATTGAATTACTTGTTAACTCTGACCTCAAGTTACTTCACTGGAATAGTTGGATGTCGCTAAACAATAAGGAAAATATGCTTAATCTAGAATTTGTGAAAGCAGAATGGGCTTGGTTATATATGGTGGCAGAAGAATGGAACAGAGGAAACTAGAAATATAGGAAGAGATACTAGTAACTCGGCGAAGTTTTGAACGAAAATTCCAGACTTTTACGAACGCTGCATCAACGGACGCATCAGAAGTTCTGATGGGTCTACCTACTAGTAACATAGACTATAGACAAAGAAGAAGATCCAAAAATGCATAGATGAAAAATAAAAAAATAAATAAATAAAAATAAATGAAAATAAATAAATAAATAAAAATAAAAATAAATAAATAAATAAAGATAAATAAAGATAAAAAAATAAATAAAAATCAATAAGTATATAAAAATAAATAAATTAATAAATAATTAAAAATAAATTAAAATAAGTAAATAAAATAAATTAAAAGAAAATAATTAAAAATGGGTAAATAAATAAAAATAAATAAATAAATAAAAATAAATAAATAAATAAATAAATAAATAAATAAATAAATAAAAATAAATAAATGAATAAAACAAATAAATGAAAATAAACAAATAAAAATAAATATATAAATAAAATAAATAAATAAATAAATAATAAAATAAATAAATAAATAAAAAATTAATAAAAATAATAAATAGAAAATAAATAAATAAAAATAATAGAAAACAAATAAATAAAAATAAATAAATGAATAAAAATAAAGAAATTAAAAGCAAAAAATAAAAATAAATGAAAATAAATAAATAAAAATAAATAAATAAATAAATAAAAATAAATAAAAAGAAATAAAGAAATAAAATAAATAAAGATAAAAAATAATAAAGAAAAATAAAGGAATATAAATAAATAAAATAAAATAAATAAAATTAAATAAAATATAATAATAAATAAATAGAGAAAAATAAATAAATAAATAAATAAAATATTAAAAATAAAATAAATAAAAATAAATAAAAATAAATAAATAAATAAAAATAAATAAATAAAATAAATAAATGTAAAAATAATAGATAAATAAATAAAATAAATAAATAAATAAATAAAAATAAATAAATAAATAAATATAAAAATATAAATAAAAATTAAATAAATAAATAAAAATAAATAAATAAATAAAAATAAATAAAAGAATAAAAAACAATTTAACAAAAATAAAAATTAATGAAAATAACTAAATAAACAAATAAAGATACATAAATAAATAAATAAATAAATAACTAAATAGAAATAAATATATAAATAAAAATAAATACAAAATAAATAAATAAAAGAAATCAATAAATAAAAATAAATAGATAAAAATAAAAAATAAATAAAAATAAAAAATAATAAATTAATAAATAAATAAAAGTAAATAAGAAAATAAATAAAAAAATAAAAAATAAATAAGCAAAATTAAATAAATAAAGATAAATAAATATATAAAAATAAATTAAAAATAAATAAATAAAAATAAATGAATAAATGAATAAAAATATATGAAAAGGATTAATAAGAAAAAAAAAATATATATATATATATATATATATATATATATATATATATATATATATAAATAAATATATAAAAAAATAAATAAATAAATAAAAATAGAGAAATAAATAAATAAAAATAAATAAATAAATAAAAACAAATAGATAAATAAAATAAATCAATAAATACATATAAATAAATAAATAAATAAAAATAGTAAAAAAATAAATAAATAATAAAATAAAAAATAAATAAAAATAAAAATAAATAAATAAATAAAAATATAATTAAATTAAAATAAATAAATAAAAATAAATAAATAAATAAAAATAAATAAATAAATAATAATAAATAAATAAAAAAATAAAATAAATAAAATAAATAAAAAAATAAAATAAAATAAATAAATAAATAAATAAAAAGCAATGAATAAAAATAAATAATAAAAAAATAAATAAAAACTAATAAATAAATAAAAATAAGAAAATAATTAAATAAATAAAATAAATAATAATAAATAAATTTAAAATAAATAAATAAATAAATAAGTAAAAAATAAAAAAAATAAATAAATATAAATAATGGAAAATAAATAAAACAAAATAAATAAACAAATGAAAATAAATAAATAAATAAACATAAAAACAGAAATTTTGTACTGATCTTTATAATACTAAGTACTAATTAAAGTGAAGAAATTACCGATCTCGTCTCTATACACCTTTCTGAGAGATATCAATACTTAAAAATAATAAATATACAAAGATAGCACATCATCCATGAAGCGCATCTGAAGGACACCTCGAAAGTAACCAAGGTAAGAAGAGAAAAACTAAATTCCATACAACATACAGCAAAGAACATAAAAGGAGGGATAACTCCTAAACATACATACATATATCAATGTATATATATATATATATATATATATATATATATATATATATATATATATATATATATATATATATATATTATATATATATATATATATATATATATATATATATATATATATATATATATATATATATATATATATATCAGCTAAAAAATTCCCTTCAGTAACATATATGAAAATATATTACTTCCGAGTAAGTGAATTGGATATTAAAGGACGTTTGTAGCTTTCTTGATTGTATATGAATCACGGTGATGTGATAAATAGTCATAAATATGGCTTCGCGACAAACGACTACACGGTCAACATGGCAGAGGTGGGTGATATCGTCTCCAAAACGCAAAACACCTGAGTTCGACGGGTGGGTTGATGGGAGATGGTATTCATTTATACCTCTCTTGTGGCCGACTGGTTAGAGTGTCACTGTAGTCCTGATTCCTCGTCCGTCGCTGGTTCGATCCCACGGGACGGTGGACTTATTATCAACTAAAATTCCCCTTCGGTAACATATATGAAAATATATTACTTCCAAGGTAGAGTGAATTGGATATTAAAGGACGTTTGTAGCTTGATTGATATATGAATCACGGTGATGTGATAATAGTCATATATATATATATATATATATATATATATATATATATATATATATATATATATATATATATATATATATATATATATATATATATATATTTCGAAACACCCAGTGCATACATACATACATACATACATACATACATACATACATTTTATGGATTACAATAGGGTGGACTATGTATGTTTACTTCAAGTTAATAATCTTAGTATTGCAAAACCCCTTGTAAGCCCACAACAGAATAATTGGAAGAATAATTGCTAATTGATAGGTTACCAATTGAAAGTGTGTTTCTTAACACTAGTTAATTATTTACACACACAACATGGTAGACTGAACAGGCAAAAATTGGAACCCTCACAAAAATAGCAAATGGAAAAAAGGCTACAACAGCAATTACTAAGTGAATGACAATGCATCAAATTTACAAATATTGGCCACTTGCAAGTGGTCCCTAAGCCAAATCAGCAATGAATTTCTATCAGCCTTGGTATGGGCGGATACTTCAGGCAATCGAAAATGCAGGGGTATGGCTATGTAGGTAAGTGACTGATAACACTCCTGGAAATGAAACAATTCCTGATAGATCTACTACCAAATTACAATCTCTCTACAAATGAGTTAATGCAAAGATTGGAGGGAATTCCTTTACTCTGCTCACTTATTAGCAAGGGACCAGAATTACTTTATTCACTGTTCAAGGAATTACACACTGGGTATAGCAATGTTGCTGTTTAAGCCAAATAGATAAGAAATTGCTTGAGGAATGAAAAGCGAGAGAAAGATGATAAAATGAGTCAAAGAAAAAGACACTGGCTAATCAATTTCCTTTCTGGGGCACATACCATCTTTGCTTACTGTTATTGCTTGCACAGAGAGTTATGTTGTTATGTTGAGGTAATCTAAGTTCATCAGTGATGTTCAGGAATGGCACAAACAATCCAGTGTGAGAAAAGGTGAGTTCCACAGCCCCACGGATCATGGTTCAATCAGGCAGAGGTTACCCATGGTTGAATCTCGACTTAAGTGAAGTGAACTGAACGTGGAGGCCACACCTGCTTTATAAGGTCTCGTTTATTGCTTAGGGCATTGCTTCAGGCAGCATAGTCGTGACATACCTGCTGGCTAAGGAAAGAGGTGTACGGCCAGTAAAGCAAGGAAACTCGGCAAGGGATTAATTAAATTTGGAGATTAAGACAGGGGAAACAGTTACCTACCCAGGTGTGTTCCTTAGGGACATATAAAGCCCAATCCTTGAAGAGGCTTGTGGCAGATAATTGCTAAAACTCTTCTCTCGCTCCAATGCTTGTCAGCCTGCCTGTACCCCTATTGTCTGGTATTTTCCCCTTAAGATTTTTAAAAGTTAACAATCTGGTGGTGATAACGATAAAAGCTCCCCCTTTAAGCAGATATTCCACTCCTTTCTGGGCATGAAGGTTACATTAAGTACTTCCCCCTAATGAGTCCTTGCCCATGCAAATGGAAATAGGTTAAAAGATATAACCCTAACTTATCCCCTGAAGAGGAGTGAGCTTGTTAGCCAAATTAACTTAATGTTCCTACCACTAGTGCACAGGGTGTCTGCATTTATTTAATGAAAAATTACAACTTGCAGAAAATAATTTAAATTGCAAAGGAGTCATTCAATGAATTTCAATCAGGCTCGGCATGGGCAGATACTTCAGGCAATCAAAAATGCAGGGGTTTGGCTATGTAGGTAACTGAACTGATAACACTCCTGGAAATAAGACAATTCCTGATGGGACTACTACTGAATTACAATCTTAAGGAATTACTTTACTCTGCTCACTTCTCAGCAAGGGGTGAGGATTACTTTATGCTCTGTTCAAGGACTTTCACACTGGGCATAGCAATGTTGCTGTTTAAGTCAAATAGATAAGAAATTGCATGAGCAATGAAATGCGAGAGAAAGATGATAAAAACGAGTTAAAGGAAAAAGACACTGGCTAATCAATTTCTGGGGCATGTAACATATTTGCTTCCTGTTATTGCTTGCACATAGCGTTATGTTGTTATGTTGAGGTAATCCAAGTTCATTGGTGATGTTCGGGAATGGCACAAACAATCCAGTGTGAGAAAAGGTGAGTCCCATAGCCCCACAGATCGTGATTCGATCAGGCAGAGATTACCCATGGTTGAATGTTGACTGAAGTGAACTGAACATGGAGGCCACACTTGCTTTATAAGGTCTTGTTTGCCGCTTGGGGCATTGCTTCGGGTGGCATCATCGGCACATACCTGTGGATTAAGGAAAGAGAGGTATATACAGCCAGTAAAGCGAGGAAACTCAGCAAGGGATTAATTAAATTTGGAGATTAAGACAGAGGAAACAGTTACCTACCCCGGGTGTGGTTGTGACTGATAATTGCTAAAACTCACCTCTCACTCCAAGGCTTGTTGGCCTGCCTGTACCCCCACTGTCTGGTATTTTCCCCTTAAGATTCTTAAAAGTTAATGATCGGATGATGAAAACAGTAAAAGCTCCCCCTTTAAGCAGACATTCCACTCCTTTTTGGGTGTGAAGGTTACATTAAGTACTGCCCCCTAATGGGTTCTTTCCCATGTAAATGGAAATAGATTAAAAGATATAGCTCTAACTTATCCCTGGAAGAGGAGTGAGCTTGTTAGCCAAATTAACTTAATGTCCCTACCACTAGTGCACAGGGTGTCTTCATTTATTTAAAGGAACTGTCCATGGAATAAAATGAACTGGCAATGCTATCGACTAAAGGTCATAAATTAGCTAACTGAATTTCACACAGAATTAAGGTAACGCAGCGTGAAAATGATAACTGGCTACATGCAGAGAATAAATTAAATTGCAAAGGAGAATCGGGTTTTTTGTAAGACCAATCGGACCATGTTTGACAGATATCCTTGGGAATGCCTTGCTATCTTTACCTCCAGCGATCAGGCGTAATTTCTATGTGATTGCTATCGCCTTCCTGACCGCTTCAAGGTTTCCTTTGTCACCCTTTTTCCAAGGAATTTAAGGCGTCCTGACCCTTTCCAGTCGTGTGTTATGTAAGAATCATGGCTTTCTCAATTTCAGTCGGATTGTACTCTGAGAAGAGGGCCTCCACATGGTCCAGCCATGCTTCTGGCTCTGCTTCATTCCACTTCAGCATGAGGTGGATGATATTTGAGATAATGGAAGGAGTGGAGACCTGTGAGGGATGTTCGGCTCGGTGTTGGGCCAGTGTCGTGGCACTGTCCTGCTTGGCTCGTTCGATTTCGGTTTCCTTTTCCTTTAAGGCTAGCACCTTTTCCCTTAGGGCTAGTTCATGCTGTGTCTCCTTTTCTTTCTCTTGGCACTCCTTTTCTTTCTCTTGGCACTCCCATTCTTTCTCTTGACACTCCTTTTCCTCCCTTTCTATTCTCTCTTGGCACTTCCTTTCTGCATGTTTCTCCTTCTCTTCTTGTTGTAGCTGCAATTCATACTCTCTTTCTTCTTTTCTGGCTTTTTTTTAGTGGCAGCTGCTTGATCCTGATACCATTGGATCAGCTGTTCTCCCTTTAATGTCATACTTCTCCCTACCCAAATAAAGGTTTTGTACTCCTCGGCAGGCATGTTTGCTAATGCTTAGAGTGGGGTCTGATCTTTCCCAGAAATGTTGAAATCTTAGGATAGCCACCCAAACAATTATGTGGAATGGAAATAGCACTTTGAACTGACAGAGTGTATTCAAAATAAGGAAATGGGCTTTAAAAGGCTCCACTGGAATGGAAGGTGTCCCTTACGAATGGTGACACTTGTGGCTGTAATGGGAATGCCTCCTTGTAATAAGGATGACACATCACTAAATGTGGAAAGTGGTTCTGAAGAACAGAGATATAACACACTACAAGATTTACACATAGATGTGATTGTGTTCTGAAGAACTGAATGATTCAAAGGCACATAAGTGCAATTAATAGTTTTGCAAGGCACAAAAATGTGCAGATTTGTTCATGAAGAATGGTTTGGTTAAGCTTACATGAGGCGATCAGTAGTCAAACCAATCATGCATAGGCTGATGGCTTAAAGCAATGAATTAAATGGCACATAGTGGACGATGGTACATAGTAACACGGGAAATGCTGAACAGGCACGGACAGACTGGCTGTGAATAAAGATTTGTGTTCAATAAGGACAGATTGAAATAAGTAAATGGACCTCCAGGGCGAACGAGCCAGAGGTTAGGCTGTGTAGTAGCATAAAAAATAAAATCAACACAATAAGTACAGCAATTAAATACAGGCTACTAATGAGTTTGTAAATTTCTCAATTGGGATATATACAAGACTGGAAAATCCTAACAAAATGCTGCCTTGTGCCTGAAATGGGTTTGCTTTACTTGAAGCAATAATCATATTCGCTTGTCCAAGGTGTAGCGGAAAATAAAGACTCAGGGGATAGAGACTCTATAAAAGTCATTATTCCAGAGATTAATGTCTGACATGTAAATTCAGGTTTTCTGACTAGGAGCACTCGGTTATGTAAAGGCAATGGTTGTATTTGAATCAACTCAGATAGTTAAGCTTAATGACATGTTCCCAACAATGATGGGTAACAAGGAATAACTTAAGGAAAAAATCTCTCTCGACAAAATGAATAAACTTGGAGCCAAAAATTTAAAATTGAAGTCTGCTTTCTTTGCAGGAGTTACTACTTTTGTAAATAAAAGATAACAATGAAGCTAATGTAAGGCACTTAAATTCCTCTTGCATAACAGTTAAGAAATGATGGCGATAAAATTTTTAAAAGAAGGGGTACGTAAAAATTAACACCAATCACTTGGAAAGAAGTATAAGTTCGTGTTAAGGTTTAGAGAGCTGTGACAAGTTCTTACAAAATGTTGGATTGTTTTAACAGCTATGAGTACACAAAGATTTGTTGTTACTTCTCAGCCGACTTCCAAAGTCAGTGTGATCAGTGAGTAAGTAGCTATCCGAACACAAGTGGTTCTCTCTTTATTTACGAGATACAAAAGGAAATGCACGAGTCTTTACTAATGGAATGATGCACGGATGTATGTAGAAGTTAATTAACACCTGAAAACACAAGTGATAACTCTGTGAGACTAAGAATTTTTTAAACAAAGCTGAGGTGGAGGTTGATTCATGTGTGTCAGTGGGCAGAGCTAGGAGTGGGAGTCGTGTCTGACTGCTGCATCTGGGTAGGTTGGTAGGCAGTTACCAATGCGGTAATTCCTGTCCTAACTTCATGGTTCTTAAATTCCATGGACCTAAACAAAGAGAAATTGTGCACTTTCTTCTTGATACACACGCACTGAGCTCACCTAGCTAAGGGTTCACTACTACCTCACGGGTAGCTACTTTCAAGCAAGGTATACTAACATATAAATGACAAGAAAACTCTAACTCGATAATTTACTAATTCACAACTCTCTACCAAAGGATGGAAGGCGATGAACACTGGTTTAAACTCGAGAAATGTTTACTGAGCTCAAATTATGTGGTTACTAACTTGAGGCATGCACAAATTATTTTTACTCCCATCGAGACTTGAGTTAGAATTATTTCTGAATGAAATTTATGAGTTCCTAATCACTAGTTTCAAATATGGCATCCATTATTCACTACTTTACACATTCCTATTCCACGAGTTCGAAATAAAGTTTACGCTAAAAAGTACCTTTGGTTTCTGGTTTCAGATTGCTTTTGAGGATTGAGATCAGGTTCGTTTCAGTTGCTAAAGATGCGTGGGAGGTGGGGTTGATTTAACTTAAATTTTACAGTAAATCTAATTCTCATTAACCCTTAAAGGCCGACTGGATGTATCGTAAGTCGACTAAAATTGTCTGTCGGGTGACGAGTGGACGTACAGTACGTCGACTACAAAAAAATTCAACCTTCGGTCAACTTTGACTCGACCGGAATGGTCGAAAAACGCAATTGTAAGCTAAAACTCTTACATTCTAGTAATATTCAATCATTTACCTTCATTTTGCAGCAAACTGGAAGTCTCTAGCACAATATTTCGATTTAGGGTGAATTTTGGAAAAAACTTTTTCCTTACGTCCGCGCGGTAACTCGGCCGAAATTTTCAGAAATTCTTTCGTCATTTTGTCGTTATTTTTGCACTGTTTTATATTAGCCGTTACATAAAGTTTTATATATTTAAATGTGCGCAATTTCATTTAAAATACAACAAAAAACAACTCATGGTTGTAGCTTTTATCAGTTTGGAAATATTTTCAAATAAATCACGCTAAGTGCCAAAATTTCAACCTTCGGTCAAATCTGACTCGACCAAAATTGTCTATAAAAACAGTTGTAGGCTAAAACTCTTACATTATAGTAATATTAATTAATATACCTTAATTTTGCAATAAATTGGAAGCCTCTAGCACAATATTTGGATTTATGGTGAATTTAAAAAAAAAAACTTTTTCCTTTCCTCCGCGCGCGCGGTAACTTGGCCGAACATCTCGGAAATTCTTTTGTCACATTGTCGTTATGTTTGCACCGTTTTATATTAGTCGTTACATAACGTTTTATATATGAAAATGTGGGCAATTTCATTTAGAATGCAACAAAAAATAATTCATGGTTGTAGCTTTTATCAGTTTTGAAATATTTTCATATAAATCACGATAAGTGCCAAAATTTCAACCTTCGGTCAACTTTGACTCGACCGAAATGGTCGAAAAACGCAATCGTAAGCTAAAACTCTTACATTCTAGTAATATTCAATCATTTACCTTAATTTTTTTAACAAAATGAAGTGTCTAGCACAATATTTGGATTTATGGTGAATTTTTGAAAAAAGAAAACGTTTTCCTTAAGTCCGTGCGCAGTAACTCTGCCAAACATCTCAGAAATTCTTTCGTCACTTTGTCGTAATGTTTGCACCGTTTTATATTAGTCGATACATAAAGTTTTAATATTTAAATGTGCGCAATTTCATGTTGAATACAACAAAAAATAACGCATGGTTGTAGCTTTTATCAGTTTTGAAATATTTTCATATAAATCACGATAACTGCCAAAATTTCAACCTTCGGTCAACTTTGACTCGACCGAAATGGTCGAAAAACGTAATCGTAAGCTAAAAATCTTACATTCTAGTAATATTCAATCATTTATTTTAATTCTGCACCAAAATGAAGTCACTAGCACAATATTTCGATTTATGGTGAATTTAAAAAAAAAAAAACTTCTTCCTTACGTCCGCGCGTTAACTAGGCCGAACATCTCAGAAATTCTTTCGTCACTTTGTCGTAATGTTTGCACCGTTTTATATTAGACGTTACATAAAGTTTTATATATGAAAATGTGCGCAGTTTCATGTAGAATACAACAATAAATAACTCATGGTTGTAGCTTTTATCAGTTTGGAAATAATTTCATATAAATCACGATAAATAGAAAAAATTCTACCTTCGGTCAACTTTAACTCGACAGAAATGGTCGAAAACTGCAATTGTAAGCAAAATCACTTACTGTCTAGAAATATTCAATCAATTCCCTTCATTTTGCAATAAACGAGAAGTCTCTAGCACAATATTTCGAATTATGGTGAATTTTTTAAATAACTTTTTTTTACGTCCGCGCATTACGAATTCATGCATCATTTTGTGATAATATTTTCTCTGTGTTGCTTTGATCGTTTTACAATTTGTTATATACCAAAATCATCGCAATTTAGTGTACAATACAAAGAAAAAATAACTCATTAGCTTTAACCGTTTTGCTCACAGCGCGATTTATATACAATTATATATGAAAATTTTTTTTGCGCTGTCATATATTTCAATATTTATATATGATACTGATATTTTTTTTTTCATTTCTGATGGTTGCATACTAAACTTCAGGCAATGACAAAAAAAAAGGAGCCAAAAATGAACTCTTAATCTTGAAAACTAAGCGTGCTGTGATTTAAAAAAAAAAAAAAAATTCCGCTTCTGCACTAACTCCCGAACGCCGCCGGCGTACGGCAGACACTTGTAAATAGAGGCTCGGCGTTTAAAGGTTAATTTAGCAACCTCCTAGCAAAGTCGCCAATGTTATGAATTACGATTGGGTGGACTGCGTATGTTTACTATAAGTTAATAATCTTAGCCTTGCAAAACCCGTTGTAAGCCCACAAATAGAATAATTAAAACAATAATTACTAATTGGCAGGTAGTCAAGCAAAAGTGTGTTTCTTAACACTACTGTGCATTTCAGGGCCGTGTCTCATTGGTTTTTGTCGATAAAATCTTTCCAAAGCATTGGATCGTATTTTGGAAGTAACTATTTGAAGCCACGGCCTAATTTGCAAAAATATGCACTGATGTCTAATGTTGATAATTAAGGCACTTATTGGAGCAAATCACAGAAATTTCAAGGGAAACTTAGCCAAATTTAGTAAGCACCTAGAGGGAGGCTAGTGAAACGTCATTACTGAAGGCCCTCCCACTCATTTATACTGTAGTATGACATACTTTGCTAGACACCCCACCCATATACTTTATGAATGAAGACTCAGATGTTGGTAGTAGTAGTAGTAGTAGTAGTAATAGTAGTAGTATATGGGATTCTTGTATTGTTTCACACATACAAACACCTACCCTACTCTCTCTCTCTCTCTCTTTCATCTTTTCAATGAATCATGTCTCTTAAGTAACGTACAATAAAGGAATGGGCATCAAATGAGAATATTAATTCTGTAATACAGTTCCTTGGCACAATTCACATTTCCTTTAACTTGAAATATGCACTAAGTCTTACACACTCTCTGTGAAAACCATTGTTACCCTGGAGTTTCTGTTGCTTCATATTGTCTCAAAAGTTCTGGTTCATGTGTACCTGCTTAGTCCTACTAAATGAATGGAACATAACGCAAGTGTTCTAACCTTAACTTCCTTAATGCATGATCAGTCCCACAATAAATCCAAAGTATTTAGTATATCACACAACTCCCCATTTATTATTCTATGTGTGTGTCTCTGTGTCAGTTTCGTTGTTTTTATAATCTTGATTCATTTACTTGAAACTGACACTAATGTTGTTGTAGGGCTGTTGAGTGGTTATCAGTAAGCCTGTGTATTTCCAGTTTTATCTATCTGTTTATTTTTTTATGAATTTTAAGTTACTCATTCCTTCAATTTTCATTTATTTTGAAAATTTCATTTACGTCGTTTATCATATAGATATTTCACTTAATCATAACTACATTGTCGTACAGCATGATACTTGTAACTCATAGTCCAAGCGCTTGGGCTATGCCCTAATTTTTATAATCCACTAATCCATTGATTGTAGTGAACTTGATTGAAATTGAAGGAAATATGAAAATAAAATCTTGTAATATAAAATTATGTGAAAGGACATGCTGTTGTTTGTTTATGTTAAGATTAAGACACCTTTGTGTGAATCAGGGTCTTATGCTTTGGGCAGACCAGAAGTGAAGAACTTTCGATGGAAACAGAGAAAGTAAAATTTCTATATGAGCAAAGGTCAAATTGGAAACAAAAGAGCACACTCCCAAAGTAACTTTTTTTTTATTTTCATCATCATCATCATCCAGGTATAAATCTTCTGTATCCTCGTCATTGCTGTTTAAGTTGATAATGATAGGTCCCACAGGCTCCTCAATGTTGTCTGATGACCAATATCAATCCTCAAAATCTCGAGATTGTTTCATTGCTGACGCCCAAACCCTACGAGTGACCAAAAGCTTGGCTTCTTCCAGTCTTGCCTGCGGGTCTGCCTGGGTGAATCGATGTAATGATGAACAGACATGACATTTCACTAGCCTCCCCCTTGGTGCTTACTAAATTTCGCTAAGTTTCCCTTGAAATTTCTGTGATTTACTCCGATAAGTGCCTTAATTATCAACATTATATATCAGTGCATATTTTTGCCAATTAGGCCGTGGCTTCAAATAGTTATTTCCAAAATACGATCTATATCCGATGTTTTGGAAAGATTTTATCGACGAAAACCAATTAGACACTGCCCTGAAATGCACAGTAGTTCATTATTTATGCACACACTGTGGTAGACTGAACAGGGAAAAATTGGAAACTCTCACAAAAATAACAAGCAGAAAAAAGGTTACAACAACAATTACTGAGTGAATGACAATGCATCAAATTTACGAGTAATGGCCGCTTGCAAGTGGTTCCTGATCCAAATTGGATATGAATTTCTATCAGCCTCGGTATGGGCGGATACTTCAGGCAATCGGAAAAGCAGGGATACAGGTAACTGCACTGATAACATCCCTGGAAATGAGACAATTCCAGATGGGACTACAACCGAATTAGAGTCTCTCTGTAAATGAGTTAATGCAAAGATTAGAGGTAATTCCTTTACTCTGCTCACTTCTTAGCAAAGGGTGAGAATTACTTTATGAACTGTTCAAGGAATTACACACTGGGTATAGCAACATTGCTGTTTAAGTCAAAGAGATGGGGCTGACTGCGTATGTTTACTTTAAGTTAATAATCTTAGCCTTGCAAAACCCCTTGTAAGCCCACAAACAGAATAGTTAAAAGAATAATTACTAATTAGTAGGTCACCAAATGAAAGTGTGTTTCTTAACACTAGTTTATTATTTACACACATAACATGGTAGGCTGAACAGGGGAAAAATTGGAAACTCTCACAAAAATAACAAGCGGAAAAAAGGACGCAACAGCTATTACTGAGTGAATGACAATGCATCAAATTTACAAATACTGGCCACTTGCAAGTGTTCCCTAATCCAAATTGGTAATGAATTTCTATCAGCCTTGGTATGGGCAGATACTTCAGGCAATCAGAAACTCAGGGGTATGGCTATGTAAGTAACTGCCCTGAAAACACTCCTGGAAATAAGGCAATTCCTGGTGGGACTACTTGCGAATTACAATCTCTCTATAAATGAGTTAATGCAAAGATTGGAGGGAATTCTTTTACTCTGCTCACTTCTTAGCAAGGGGCGAGAATTATCTTATGCACTGTTCAAGGAATTACACACTATGTATAGCATGGTTGCTGTTTAAGTCAAAGAGATAAGAAATTGCTCGAGCGATGAAATGTGAGAGAAAGATGATAAAAATGAGTCAGAGAAAATGGCACTGGCCAACCAATTTCCATTCCGGGGCATGTACCGTCTTTGCTTCCTGTTGTTGATTACACACACGTTATGTGGAGGCGATCCAAGTTTACTGGTACCGTTCGGGAACGGCACAATCAAATCAGTGTGAGAAAAGGTGAGTTCCACAGCCCCACAGCTCTGGGTTCGATCGGGCAGAGGTTACCCATTGTTTAATGTCGACTGAACTGAATTGAACATAGAGGCCACCCTTGCCTTTAAGGCCTCGTATGTTGCTGGGGCTTTGCTTTGGGCGGAATCTTTGGTGCATACCAGTGGATTTTAGAAAGAGGTGTAGGGCCAGGAAAGCGAGAAAACTCAGCAGGGCTTAATTAAATTTGGAGATTAAGACAGGGGAAACAGCTACCTACCCCAGGTGTGTTCCTCGAAACACATAAAGCTCAACCTATGAAGAGGGTCTTGACTGATAATTTTTAAAGCTTTCCCCTTCACTCCAAATCTCGTCGGCCTGCCTGTCTGGTATTTTCCCCCATACGATTCTTAAAAGATAGTGATCGGGCAGTAAGTAACCATAAATATATAAATATATATATATATATATATATATATATATATATATATATATATATATATATATATATATATATATATATATATATATATATATATATATATATATATATGCCATTTGTGTAAATGACGTAAAGGGATGACTGACTGACGACATACATTGACATATTCGCTGTTTCGTGTAAATGGATATAGAAATTGCTAGGTTTTATAGCAGTATGTGATGTCGTCATCTCTCTCTCTCTCTCTCTCTCTCTCTCTCTCTCTCTCTCTCTCTCTCTCTCTCTGCTTCCAGTATATCTGTTAAATCTACCGTATTTTTTTCTTAAAAATAGTACACATTTTCTAAATGTTATGTTTAAAAACGTTTGTATCCTGGATTACGTTATTCGAGCTAGGCAAAGATTAAAGGCTATGGGGCATTTCTATTTTAAGAATTCAGAAAAATTTTATCCCTGAAAAGATCCCGAACAGTTTAGGAGTCTAGAACGCTTAGTAAATTCATAGTTTTTGTTTGTAATTTACAAATATTTCTAATATCTAGATCAATATTTATCAGTTCCTTAACTGATAATTCGAGCTAGGCAAAGAAACCTTGATTTGATTTTACAGTAAAATATATTATATATATATATATATAAATATATATATATATATATATATATATATATATATATATATATATATATATATATATATATATATATATATATATATATATATATATATATATATATATATATATATATATATATATATATATATATATATATATATATATATATATATATATATATATATATATATATATATATATATATATATATATATATATATATATATATATATATATATCTGACAGGTCATTCTTCCAGTTTTGGGTCTTTTGCTAAGGAGGTAAACGTTAGCCTCCTGTATTCTGTTCTTCCTTTCATATACTTTCATTACTTTTTTATATATAAGAGAATCGGGAGACATCTGTTTTTTTTGTAAATATCCAATACTAGTGTTTTCGATTAATATATTATTGATGACATTATCATCTCTGCCAAAGCTAACAATTAAATGACAGAACTGAACTCCAGCTCTCAAGCAGGATTTGAACCTCAGTCTGCCGAGTTCCAGCCATAAAGCTCTACTGACCCCACCAGGAGAAAAAACTTTCCTCATGTTCGGAAGTGTAGCCACTTTGTGTGCCAACCTACTGGTGGAGACATTGATGATTATGATTACTCAGCGTGAAGTTTTGAGCTACCGCAGAAGAATACCAAGAAAATGAGCATTATATAAATGATAAGGATATTTTGAAACCGGAGATAAGTTATTCGTGGAATGAAGAAAAAACAGAGAGAGAGAGAGAGAGAGAGAGAGAGAGAGAGAGAGAGAATCCAGACTCTAAAAAATTATTTAAGAAACTAATAGTAAATTTCATAATTGGGTCTCAAATTATATGCACAGCAGAAAAAGCTAATTTATTATTCGATGCCTATTTTCAGCTATCTAAAATTATTTCAAAATTTCATGGTTTGGAAACACACTAAAAATTATTACAACATAAATTTCAAAAGAATTTCGAAGGAGATGGATTTTTATACCAGTGTTCTATAGATAAGACACACTCACCAGGATGTTCGTATTAAAAACTTTTAAAAATTATATCTAGTTCATAGTTACGTTATGTCGCCAATCCTCTCTTGAGCCGCATGTCATTCTTGGATATGCAGTACTTTCCTAAGGGAAAAATCAGATAAATAATGGTCCTAGAACAGGACAAATCGGTATAAATTATTTTGATGTATTTTGTACCTTAAAGTTGATATTTCCAGGGGGGAGAGAGAGAGAGAGAGAGAGAGAGAGAGAGAGAGGAAAAATAAGTACGGAGGGAAGAATTACAAGAATCCAATAAAACAAATACATTATTCGTCACGGTGGCTCTCTAATGTAACCCCAGCTCCCGAAGGAATGCAGTTGACTTTTAAGCCCCAAGAATTCCTTCGCTCTCGCGGACGTGGCGGTTACAGGATTCCGACTGTAACGATCAGCTTTGCAAGGAAATCTACGGAAAATTGCTCTCTAGAGAAGCAATAAGTCCTCACAAAGATGTGGCACCTGTCCAGAAAGTCATTTTAAAAGCTTACTAAGCACTTCTTCATATATGGATTTTATGTCGTTTTTAGCATCCTGAAATTTCCCTGACCTTCGTTTTTTACTACGACCGGCCAGAGGTATGTGACCCTGCCATGTTTTATAATATGACATTATTATTTGTAAGATTAAGCTATAATAGATAAAATGTATATTTCTAAATCAATTGGGGAATAATCCCTCTACAATTTAGTTCAAGGCACAGTATTTCTATTTAATGGAAATCGTTCATTTTAGTTTTGTGGAAAAGAAAACTATTGTGCTGCCTTTGTCTGCCCGTCCTCACTTTTTCTGTCCGACCTCATATCTTAAAAACTACTGAGGCTAGAGGGCTGCAAATTGGTATGTTGATCATCCACCCTCCAATCGTCAAACATACCAAATTGCAGCCCTCTAGCCCCCATTAGTTTTTATTTCATCTAAGGTTAAATTTAGCAATAATCGTGCTTCTGGCAGGGATATAGGATAGGCCAACATCGGGCGGTGGGTAAAGCTTCATGGGCCGCATTATACCGAGACCACCGAAAGATAGATCTATTTTCGGTGGCCTTGATTATACGCTGTAGCGGCTGTACAGAGAAACTTCGACGCATTTTTTACTTATTTATATTATGATTAAAAGAGGTATTCATATTGTACCACGTTTATTAAATTTTGAACCGATTTCGATTAAATTTAGTTTAATTTATAGATACATTCTACCGGTGTCATTTTTACCCGAACTTACCCTCAGGTTATCGATTATTGCAGGAGAAATAATATATATATACATATAATATATATATATATATATATATTATAAAATATATATATTTATATATATATATAATCATATATATTTCTTGTTTATATATGATATATATATATAAATTTTATATATATTATATATCATAAAATATATATATATATATATATATATATATATAATATATATATATATATATGTACATATATATATAAATATATATATATATATATATATTATATCTTATATATATATATATTATATATATATATATATTATATATATATATATATATATATATATATATATATATTTAACAACAATGCATTAAATAGAAAAGTATGTTCTAAATTCCAGGTTTGGAAATACCTAATTATCACCAATGTCTAATCAATTGTTTCTTGTTTACTAATGATACTGAGTATACCTAAATTTTAAATAAAGTTCCTTCAGTCATAAAGGAAAGCGAAATGCCTTGAACTCACCGTAAACTTACAGCCATGCTGTGTCTGACCTGAAAGTTTCCGGACCATACTTTTCCTTCTTCCTATTTATACATTTATCTATCTAACTAGGTTCATTCTGTCAGTAGCCTATAGATAGCCACGATTACTTAGGCCCCAGCTCGGCCTACGAGCTAAATACAGACACGCGACATGTCCTCTCATTGCGGACTCTCGTGAAATACCTAATGTTTCTCAAAACAGACACACTTGATGAACATTATTATCTTAAACAAACGATTAACTGAATTTTGTAAAAGGCCAGGCAATTTTGCATTTTTTTATTTGTATTAATAGGAAAAAAAATACTGCAAACAAGAATCGTTCCAAAACGTTGAAACTGATAAATAGTATACAGAACCATAGATCCACTTCGACTGAAAGTAAATAAAATTTAAGAAACCACTTTAACTTTGGTAACTTAGCAAAAAGAAAGCAAAGAAGATATCTGGACACGACACGCATCAGCTCAGTCGGATAGAATATTTCGAGCTGAAGGTCAAACGAGCTCTTTCACCCTTTCACTCAAATGACTGGCTGTTCCCGATTGTGTCCTAATTATCGACAGGACGAATGATGCTGAACCTAAAATTTTCCAGATCAGAAGTTGCAGTCAAGGAGAACTTGTTAAGCGGCTGTACACACACACACACAACACACACACACACACACACACACACACACACACACACACACATATATATATATATATATATATATATATATATATATATATATATATATATATATACATATATATATATATATATATATATATATATATATATATATATATATATATATATATATATATATATATATATATATATATATATATGTATATGTATATACATATATACATTTATGATTTTCCCTGGTTTTCTGGATTTGTAGAACACTTTAACAGGTCAGCATCAGAATTTTACTCACTTGGTCTTGAAAATCTGACTTTACGGTCCAGGGAATCCTAAAAAGAAAAGAAAAAGGGATGTTTCATATGAGCTTAGGGCTGTACTTCATGAGGGAATGTTATGGAAACACTAGGGTTAACTAAAGTAATTGCATTTACAATAAAAGGATAAAAAAATGGAAGAGTAAATAATATTGAGGCTTGCAAAGCCTGGAGGTCTTCCTACGGTAGACTTGAATGGTCGCAAGGCACAGCCCAAGAAGAGTCCATGGCAAATGGGTCCCTCTGCGAGAAAGATTTAAGGATTACACACCAGTAAGGGAAAATATAAAACATACAGATGGATCGAGACTGCACTGAGGGTGCCAAGGCCTCGAGGAATGAATGAACACTTAACACTGGAACACAAAACACTTGAAATAACACTACGTAAAATGGCACAATGGATACAGAGATATACTGGAACTCAATAAACACTTAAAGGGCAAAATGTCGTAGCTGAAAAGCCTTCACTTGTACTTTACCATGGGGGGGGGAAGTGGGCCTCTGGTGAAGAATGATGAAGGGCGATCGAACTCGTTGCACTATACCCAAGTTCACATGGAATGTCTGTCTGCGTGGACACAGAAGGGACTGGATCCAAATCAGGAGAGTCAGGTGGTGATGGGGGTGGGGCCCTCTCAGCGTCTCATAGCAATCTCCCACGCGTGCAAAGATCTTCCTGTCCTGGCTCCTTTTAAGGCATCTGCCGAGGGTAGGGGCCCCGATGTCGGGCCCGTATGGTGACTGTGCCCAAGTTGTGTCACTTTCCAGGTGTCTTGACCATCTGCTTGCATCTCCCCAGGTGTCCTGTGGAAAGACAATTCAGCGTGATCACTCTCCCTTATAGAATGGTTGTTTTAAGCAGCTTAGTTTATTTAAGCTGCTTAAGGGAGTGGCACTCCACCTCTTATCCTTACCCCTTTTGACCGTGCCATCCAAATGTCTGTCCTAGGTAAAGGGAAGGGACAAATCAGAATACTGATAAGTTTTATGTGTTGGTATCTGGGTCAACTTGGGTGGGCTATGCAGCGACAGTCCCACTCTCAGCATTCTAAAGAGTCAGCTTTTAGTGACTTTTTGCTAATTATAATAGCTTCCCACGGAAGATAACATACGTACCTTCATTTGGGTGCTAATGTTGATAATCAAGAAGTCGGAAAAGATGCTTTACGATACGTTACTAGGATACTCCTTCCAACACAAACTGATATTACTTTGTTATGATCTTTAATTATAATTTGTTCATTTAAGTCTCTGTGGCACACAAAGTATGTGATATCTCACTGAGGAATGAACTGAACAATTTACGTTACTCGCAGAGTGCATTGTGGCTTACAAAACAAGGCAATCTACATTACGTGAAGGTGTTTGTAAGTCACTAAATACCCTAATTTGACTGATGCTTTAACTGCCTGGAATTTGATAATCACAAGAGCTAAACTCAACAAAATATAAGTTACTGGGGACTATGAGGCAGGACAGCTAAGAATATAGGAAATTGCAGTAAAGTACTAACACAATGTACATGTTACCGTTAAGATAAAAGTCTTAAAATAATCATGCACTTAATGCTAAACAGTGATTAGAGGCACGTAGTTAGTTTGCCTTGAGAAGGTAGTCTAAATGATAATACAGCATTGGTTTTAAATGATATCCCCTTTACTAAAAATTGTAATGACAATACTCAATTCATATTTTCAATCAATGGACAGTAATGGTCTACAAACTCAATGCGTAGCTAATAGCTAAAAAAAATCACTAACTTGACAGTTGACAGTTTACAGCGGGAATTTGACAGCTGGGTGAGCGAGCAAGGCAGAGATTATTCGCGAGTTCTAATTTGCTAACTTTAAATGACGCCAATTTTAGAAGGGGGTTCATGTACTATAGAGTTGCGATTTTCCACGAATTGTATTTCACCATTTTTTTATGATTTTACTGGCTTCTGATGGCGCCAATCTACGCTTTTATTTTCTGTTAATTGGGGCGAAATTTTAATGGTATTCATTTAATGTACGAATGAGCAAAGCAAACAAAAAAAAAAGGGGGAGGAATGAAGTTCCAGTTATTACAAAAGAAAAGAATTAAAACAGGCAAAGGGGACAGGACACCGCTTTCTGGATAGCGGGCCACGATCCTTGTATTACAAGAGGTGGCACTATAAACCCAAGGGTGCAAGTCTTTGTCTCGACATTATTACAAAAACCAAAAGAGAATAAATGACATATTCAGAATAGCCAATGAGGGTAGAATAAAGGTAATTATTACATATGCCAGAATTATACTCCATAGCCTGTGGAAGCCCAAGGGGCTGCAAAGGTAACCAGAGGTCACGACTCCTCTGGAAGGATCAGATGCCAGCATCTACGCTCATGGCACTGTGCCATTTTTGCACTCGTAACAGTAATAACAGATGGGAATTGCATATCCTATTTAAATGCCTCCTGCTGCAGTAGGCAATGAAGGGAGTCGTAAGACTTATGCAGGTGGCCTAACTACCGATGGCACTCTGCATTTGCAGAGGTGATTAAGTAAAATGGGGGCCTAGGCAAGGAATGAGCTTACGTCGGCGTGTTGGTTGTTTCCATGTGTAAAACAAAAGTAAGTAGTAATCACAGGGAGGAAGGAAATGCTATAGGAAAGAATAAGGAGGAACATTACAACAGGGAATGAAGAGAATAGTGGAGGATCTTGACATCCTCTTTCTGGATAGAGGTGCCAAGATCTTCGAAGGATGAAGGGTGGCACTGTGCCAAGTTGGTGCAGGTGCCAGGAGAGCTCGGAAGCTCTCTTTAAGCTACCTGGAATTATCCACACCAGTGATATTTCCTCCATGGACCTCTCCTACATCGATGGTTGTTCTCGGCTGGAGAATCGGGGAACCCAAGCCCGGAGGTAGTATGTGAGTGCCACCTGTGTTGGCTTCCTTGACAGCTGACCCAGGGACCTTCTTTGCTAGTTATACCATGACCCGTCACAGCTTTGGAGTTCATCGGCCAAGTGAGAGATGGCAGAATCCTGACTCGCGATTGTGTCTGCGCCGGACTGAGACAGAGAGGAGGTGGTTTGGAGGGGCGGGGTGTGAGAGGCTCTCAGGTGGCAATAACCAGCTCAGGCATGGGTTGCGAGGCCGCACCTTAAGGTGAACTTCCGCTGTGGTCAGGAGGAACCATTTCTCTTACCGACGCTGGCAGCGGGGCCAAGCCAGGAGAAGAGAGGGGGTCCTGAGTTGGATCCCTTGAATGGAGATCAGGGGCGTGCTCTGGTGCTGGTACTAAGGCAGGGTTAGGCACTATCAGTGGGTTCATGTGCTCGTCGGTCAGGACGGCTTGAGCTTGGCACTGCTTGGTGCATGCAAGTGGCACTGGCAGGGATTTGGAATGTGATTTAGCATCTCCTGGCGGAAGATCAGATCAGGACCCTGGCACTGGTACTGGGGCAGGCCGGGCACTGGAATGGGATCGGGAATGAGATCGAGGGGGCTACTGTACATCGTACTCAGGTGGCACTGGTAGGAACTTCAAGTCCTTATGGTACCCAGGGGGCGCCGGTATTGACTGGGGGAAAGGTGGTGGAGGATTACTCGTGCCTGAGGAATGAGTTAGGGAATGTGGGCACCTGGATTGTCGTGACTTAGGTGGGGACTGAAAGTCCTGTCCCAGGAGGACGTCATAGCCTCTGGGAAGATAGTCTGCTACCGCAAGATTGCAAATTTTAGATTGATGAGGTCTTGTGACTCTCAATTGAACCGTAAGGAGTATCATTTTAAACTGATTTACTCTCTCGACTGTGACGAGTTTTGGTCTGTTGATGATAGCTCCATAGGGAACTCTGTTCCTTCGTATGAGGGAGATTAAAGCGCCAGAATCATCAAATGCCTTGACTTGGCACGAAGGGTAGCTGGCCTGGGGAGGGGCCACATATATGGGATCTTCCCGGGAGGGCCCAAGGACTCAAAATTCATGATGGCCAAGGCAACGGTGGGAGTATTTAATTTATTATTTTTAGGGAATTTCACCCATGAAGGAGAGTGGCCATACACCTTGCACGCTGTGCAATAGCTTTGGCTAAAATCTTTTTGTACTGCCCCTGTGGCGAGTTATTTGGTGGGTTTCCAGGAGAGGGTTTAAGAGGCGCTGTTTGCTTGTTTCAGCATTGCTCGGTGGAATGCCCAATTTTCTTACAGAATCTGCACACAACGGGTTTCTGTGAGTGACCATTCTTCGGCAGAGGGGAACTGGCGAGGAACAAGGTGGGACAGATTTTCTGCTCCATTAATCCCTCCTGAGGGTGGTGAGTCTCCCACATAACAGCTATGCTGCAACACTCTGTCAGTGATGCAGGGGCCTTTTCTACTATGTGAGTGGTCAGAGTGGGAGGGGCGTAGTGCAGGAAATGTTCTGCTTTAAACTTCTCGAGTGCCTCGGCTGTGCTGGTGGCCCCTTCAGACTTGAGCCATTTCGCTAGTGCCCGCTCTGAGTGGTACGCCCAATCTGACCATGTTTGTCCTATATCTCTTGTCTGCCCTCTCCATCGTCTCCTCCAGTGCTTGGAGGTGATCTCATACACCTTGGTGACAGCTTGGCGTACAACCTCTCAGTCTCCCTGGTCCTCCACTGGGAGGGCGTGATAGGCAATCAGTGCCTTCCCTCCAAGGAAAGGAATTTGGTAAGGACAAGGGAAAGTTCAGCTGGAGAGAGGGCACAGCAGTCTTGGACCCTTTCAGCCCACTCGAGCCATACTTCAGACTCTGCCCCAGTCCACTTTGGCATAAACGAATGGGCCTGGCTGAGGGCGCTCATCCCAGCAGTGGGAGTGGGGGGAGAGGCGCTCCTTTCAGCCAACACTTGGAGTTCCTCTCTTTCGGCTGCTCTCTCTTTCTTTCTCTCTTGTCTCTCTATTTCTTTCTCTTGCCTCTTTATTTCCTCTCTTTTCTCTTAGGTGATTCTTTCTGCCTTCTCTCCCTTCTCCTGGGCGATTCTCTCTTTCTCCCTTTCTTTTCTTTCTATCTCCCTCTCTGCCTTTGCAGTGACTAGGTTCCCCTGGACCCAGTCCCGTAATTCTTGGCCTGACATTCCCAGGTCTTTTCCTGCCTACATGTAGAACTTAAAGTCCTCATTGCATTGGGCTCTTGGAGTCGACATTTTGACAAATTTAGTTGGTAGGGCCCTCTAAAGTTAAATGAATTTGGATTGAGAAATAAATGGGATCGGGAACCGATTTTGGTGGGGGCAGCCAGGCGATTGGAATTATTTTATCTTAATAAGACATGGAGGTGGCCTGAATGGCTAAAATGAAGAAATACACTTTATCTCGCACAGCCTCGGCCGGTTATTGTGGGGATAGTAGGTTTGTCATCTCGTAAGACTTAGAATTCATTTTGTCGCGGAGGACGTGGAATTTGTGGACGTCACGGAGGATGTGGAATTTTTGGATGTCACGGAAAACATGGAATATGTGGATTTGACAGAGGACGTGGATTTTGAGGATGTCACGGACGACGTGTTTGAGAACGTCACAGAGGATGTGGAATTTGAGGACGTCACGGAGGGTGTGGAATTTGAGGACGTCACGGAGGACGTGGAATTTGTATTTCATCTCTTGGGACTTGGAAATTGGATTCATCCCGTAGGACGTGGAAATTAGCTTTGTCTTGGAGGACTTGGAAATGGGATTCATCCAGTAGGACTTGGAAATTCCATATTGTAGGACGTGGAAATTGGATTTGTCCCGTAGGACTTGGAAACTGGATTCGTCCTGTAGGACTTATTCATCTTGTTGGATGTGGAATTTGGATTAAAAATTTTTTTTTGCTGAGAGTGGCCCGAGTATGGAGAAAGTTACAGGGACAAACTACTAAGGCAATACATGAAGATTTGGGTAGGCACCTTGGGATGGGAAGGGGAGTGGGGTGAAAGTTGTCTGACTCTGGGCTGATGCGGGTTATTTTTAGGCACTGGTTGAATGAACCCTTTTGATACAAAACACTGTCTGGGCTTTCCTGACTGGGGGGAAATTCCCTGGATGGGCGGATAATGTTGAAATAACAATGTAATTTTGCCTAGAAGCGGAGTTCAAATTTCACTTTCCTTACACTTGAACTTAGTTTTAGCTAACCTGAGAGAAAGTATTTCAGCAATGCAAACTGATTTTGTTTTGTTTCACGTGGGAGTTCATCTGCGCCTAAATAATTCGCAATTCTGAAATGTGAAGTGAAAATTTTTGCTCAGAAGAATTTTTTCATACTATTCCTCGAAAAGAAAATGGTCAGCATTCGTGTTAAATACCTATCATGAAAGGCATGCATTAACAAAATCTAACACAGTGGTTCTCTTCTCTCAGTTGTTACATGCATCCCTATTTCCCTAACTTCCTAGGGTCAGTCATGTTTGTAAGAAATTTTCTATGCTAAGATAAACACATCACTTACATGGAACTTCTTGGTCTGTGCACTTTGTATCAGGTTCGGAATGGCCTCACACCCAGTTTAATTTTACTAATTGCTGATTTAGTGAGTTGCAAACACAACAAAGCAACAATGGGGGGAATTGCAACTGCAAAATGAGATATTGGCAAGGTCCCCATTTTTTATGATTTTCCCTGGTTTTCTGGCTTTGTAGGACACTTTAACAGGTCAGCAACAGAATTTTACTCACTTGCCTTCAAAATCTGACTATACAGTCCAGGGAATCATAAAAAGAAAAAAAGGGATGTTTCATATGAACTTAGGCTCTACTTCATGAGGGAATGTTATCTAAACACTGGGGTTAACTAAAGTAATTGTATTTACAATAAAAGGATAAAAAAATGGAAAAGTAAGTAATATTGAGGCTTGCAAAGCCTGGAGTTCTTCCTACTGGAAACTTGAATGGTCGCAAGGCACAGCCCAAGAAGAGTCAGTGGCAAATGGGTCCCTCTACAAGAGAGATTTAAGGATTACACGCCAGTAAAGAAAAATATAAAACATACAGGTGGATCGAGACTGCACTGAGGGTACCAAGGTCTCAAGGAATGAATGAACACCTAACACTGGAACACAAAACACTTGAAATAGCACTACGTAAAATGGCACAATGGATATAGAGATATACTGGAACTCAATAAACACTTCTAAGGGCAAAATGTCGTGACTGAAAAACCTTCACTTTTACTTTACCGTGGGGGGGAGGCGGGTCTCTGGTGTAAGAATGATGAAGGGTGATTGCACTTGTGGCCCTACACACTAGTCCACATGGAATGTCTGTTCACGTGGTGATGAAGGAACTGGATCCAAATCAGGAGGGTCAGGTGGTAATGGGGGGTGGGGGGGACCTCTCAGCGCCTCATAGTGATCTCCCACACGTGTCTGGCAAACTGCAAAGATCTTCATGTCCTGGCTCCTTTTAAGGCATCTGCCGAGGGTAGGGGCCTCGATGTCGGCCTGTATGGTGACTGTGCCCAAGAT
>NC_089742.1:3257039-3317039 GCF_040412425.1 Macrobrachium rosenbergii | reverse complement strand
CTGTAATTAACCGCCAGGGGCTAGTACTAAACAAGTAGAAATACATTTGACGCCCCAACCTCAAGTGGCTGTCGTCTTCGCGGGAACGTTCCTTACAGTCCGTGCGGAGTTATTTCCGAGAATTACCAAAAGGAAGGCGAAACTTTCGGAGAACCATACGTTCGAACAGTGTCTTTTGTGTTGATAAATCGTAAATTCGTAACCTTGTAAACATTTATCGATGGTTGTCAGTGCGTTTTCTTCTTCGTGAGTTCTTGTTTTTTAATTAAAACTGGATATCACAATGGTTTTTTCTGGCCTTGTAACGGTGTGATTAAGTTAGCTATTATTAAAAAAAAAATTTATGGCGAAGACTTCGGAGAACCATGCGTCCGAACAGTGTCTTTTTGTGGTAGTAAGTCGTAAATTCGTAACCTTGTAAACATAGCCGATGATTATCAGTGCGTTTTCCTCTTCGTGAGTTCTTGTTTTTTTCGTTAAAATTGGATATATATATATATATGGCATATTTATATATATATATATATATATATATATGACGATGATATGAAATATAAGAAATCATTGGGTGATATGAGGCAGATCGAGATAAAACAATCAAAATTAATTTAATATTTCGGGAGTTCATTTTCAGAATAGCTCACTATGAATAGTTTTGCCATTAGTATTTTTCGAAATAGCACTAGCAGTGAGAATATAGAACTGCCAAATAACTTATTAGTTAACAGAAACGTGACATTTATATTTTGCTCAGGTGGTAAAATGGAGAAATCTTATATGACAGTTGATCACTAAACCAAACCAGCTTAGCCTTCCAATGTCTCAAATAAAAATAGCAACACTGCCGACTTGCCGTCAAGGTATTAAGATGAGCTCTGCCATGTTTTATTATTTCATGCCCTGACTTGCCTCTCCACGACCTTCTTTACACAAGTCTCGGAAAGTAATTATTCCAGAAGAAACGTTGTAGAGACTCTTACTTTGACAAATTTTTTGAATTATGTATATCTTGTGGCAACTGTTATCTGCAGTGAGCTTTTTATTGAAGGCATACTTGCATTTCATATCAAACTTCCAGCGAAAAGAACGGGCTTGCGAGTGTTTCCGGTGTATTTCATCTCTCAACTCTAGCTTAATTTGGGTCCATCTTAAGTTAATATTTTAAGCGAAATGACTGTATAGCAGTTGAGTGTCATTTATATATATATATAAATATATATATTATATATATATAGATATATGCCATATATATATATATATATATATATATATATATATATATATATATATAATATGAAATTTTTATCACACCGTGATTTATATACCAATCATGAAGCTACAAATGTCTCAATATAAAATTCACGCTACACTCGGTATATCTCCGTTGGAGAATTGTCGCTCTGGAATGTTATATAAGTGATAAATGAATTGGAATCGTGGGGACACGAACCTTCGACGACAAGTATTCAGCGACTCCAGTTTCCAGTAAACCATTGATGGCTTTGACAATTTTCCAATTAGATATATCTTGTGGTAACGTGAATTTCTGATATTAAGCTTTTTTTGTAAGGCATACTTGATTTATATCATACTATATATATAAAGAACGGGCTTAGTGTTTATATATTTCATATATCATCTATAGCTTAATTTATATATTTATATATAAATATATATATATGTGTGTGTGTGTGTGTGTGTGTATAATATATATATATATATATATATATATATATATATATATATATATATATATATATATATATATATATATATATATATATATATATATATATATATATATATAAATATATATATATATATCGAAATAAAAGAGTATGATGAATGATAGAAGCTTAACAGTCCTTATTTAATTTCTCTTTAAAAATCATTGATGATCAATTATTTCTACTTTTATTCTTCTTTTGATATTCTTTGTTAAATTTTGATCTAGTCACGATATGAATTTCTTATAAAATTCTAGATGACGTAAATACTGTACCTTTAAAATTAACCTTCCTGGAAGGACTTTGTTCTAGAAGGATTTTGTTATGTCCTAAAAGTTATTTTTTTAATATCATTTTTTTCCTCATTCTCAGTCTTGTAATGAGCCAAGGTAAAATATAAAAATTTTCTGAAATAATCCCCTTTGATCTTTATCGCTAGAAGCATTGGGTAGACTACCCAGTGATTTACCGATCTATATATTACTGATCCATCTCTTATGAGATTCTGTTTAAGTAAACGGTTTCATATTCATTGCCAGAACCTTTTCGCAGACAAAATACATTTCTTCTTGTCTAGCTGCAAACATTATTAGTAAATTTTCAACCAAGATCATCAAATAATTTTTGTATTCTCCTGGCATGAAAATGGATATACAAATAAAAGATTTTTAGGTCTCTATATCGTGTTTTTATCCATTAATATAATTTCTCCTTTTTAATATCTATAACATATATGTTAAGTAGTCTGCACTTCATTATATTTTATGTCTGTAAAGAATTTTGATTATATTGTAACATTTACTGGTCCTTTGTCGGTAATTGGTAAGTATTTGATGCAATACCATTGATCTTAATCTCTCTGTCAGGTAAGAGAGTTTCCATTCAATAATCCATCCAATTTACAATTGGATTTAATTGCAAATTCCAGAAAATAAAACGATTTTGTTGACATCGGGTTGCATTTAGATATCAAAGTGGTTTATTAAATCAATATGGAATAGGATTTGAGTAAACTGATTTATGATTAATCTTCTGAAGTGGCAGAAGTAAATATGACATGAAATGCATTCCATTACCAATATTAATGTTTTTTTATGGTTTTGATGATAAGCTCTTGATTTTCGAGTTAACGTTGACATGATTAATGTTCTAGTGAACAAGAAGCTAATTATTCTGGTCAAATGTATTTTGTTATGATGTAATATAAGTGTACCTGAGATACACGATCTCCACTGAAAGTACTCCATTCAAATCGATTTTGTAAAATTCCTAGTTCCTCGTTGGACGGGTTGGTATAGTTCTCGGAAAGCACTCTGCTAGGCCCGCGTTCGAGTCGCCGGCCGGCCAATGAAGAATTAGAGGAATTTATTTCTGGTGAAAGAAATTGATTTCTCGGTATAATGTGGTTCGGATTCCACAATAAGCTGTAGGTCCAGTTGCTAGGTAACCAATTGGTTCTGAGCCACGTAAAATAAGTCTAATCCTTCGGGCCAGCCCTAGGAGAGCTGTTAATCAGCTCAGTGGTCTGGTTAAACTAAGGTATATTTAACTTTTGTAAAATTCCTGAGATAGAATTCAATGAAATCATCAATGATGCAACCTTTCTGGCACTAAAGCCAATCATCTATCAGGACTCGAGTTTTGTTTTTCTTTCTTTTCATGTTTCCAATTAAAGGACAAATGCATATGGTAATAGGGGCACGACTTAGTGCGATGAAGGAAGCTAGTCAGACATGTTGACACTACATAATTAAATAACCCATGATGGATTCCATTCCCACGGTGGTCCAAAGACTAACTTGCATTTGAATAAGAGGCTGTGTAACCTCGAAGAGGTGCAGTGGCTGAAACCTAAAAAAAGAAAAAAAAAACTGCTCGGAGGTAAAGCTGGAGCCTCTGTAACCAGAAGGGAGCTATAGTTTTTTGGGTGGCACATAATAGCAGTTCTGAAAGCTCTCGACAAGCCCACCAAGCCGGTGAGCTTTCGCTAAATTACTCAAGAAATGTACGACTTGACTCAGGACAGACTATAGCTATTAGCACTCGACCTGGAATTCCTGAGGCAGTGCTGCTGACAAGCTTGATAGCTGACCCGGTGAAAAAGGTTAGAAAGAATGGAGCCCAACCACTTCTTTCCCCCTACATTCCTCATCTTTTACCATGGCATTAACATTACCACTTTAATCTCTCTCCTCTATCTTCTTCGATACTTCCTTCATTGTTCTTTATTCTTCTCGTTCTCTCATTCCCTTCTGTCTCCTTCAATAATCCTACACATTTTCATCCTAGTCACAGCCTCCTTTTGCTTCCATGACTTCGTTACACACCTCTCTACCCAGTATATCATTTCAGGTCTCACTGGTGTTTGTATTCTACCTTCACTAATTCTCCGGTAACGCTGGACGTCAAATACCTTCTCTAATGTGTCCATCCAATTTGAAATCAAATTCCTTGCTCTGCATTCACTCACTTCTATTCCTCTACCTGGGAGATAACTCTGCACTCTGATTTCAGCAAAAGTTAAGGTACTCGGTTTTCTATCTGCTAAACTAACTACAGTATATGCTATCCTCCATGATATATTACTTTTTTTTTTATTTCAACCACCATGTCCCCTATGTTCTACACAAAAATCATGCATGAGGGTTAGTGAATTTTTGCCCGCTGTATACCACATCCATAAACTGATCAGAGATACACAGTACCTCTGATACATTCATACTGTCATCGGGGAAATTTATGCTGGGACTGTGTTATCAGTATCTGCCATGCCTGCAACTCATGAAGATCTTTACAAATTTCTTGGGACTTTCTTTTGACCTCTTAGCATGACCCTTTAACATATACTCTCACTGGGTCTATAAAATATATGCAATCCTTTCGGCCTCTCTATATTATTCCCTTGAGAGTTGTAAAAGAATCAAATTGATATTTCAAAGGTTAGGGTGTTCATGAATGTTCTCGTAAGAATTATATCATCACAAAGTCATTGCAAAAACTTTTCCAGATGACGCAAACTTTGTAGATAAATTTCTAAAATAAGACTAATTATACCGACAGTCAAGAGCTGCTACTTCGTCGAGAGGGAATCTGCTAATTGAATGTAACGAAGCTATATAATATAGTAGTTCTTTCTTCAGTTGCATTTCATTGAATTTGCTGTTTTCCTTATTTTCACTGGAAATAATTTAGATTGCCTAAACAAGATGGTTGCCTTGAACAAACGGCATAAAACTAGCCTTAACAAAAGAGAGTATCTTCATATTGTATTCTATATGTTACTGACTAACTACAGGTTCGTTGCTTATGACCCCGTTCATCAAAGCTAAACAGAACCCATTTTTTTCAGCAATGAGAGATCAAATCGAAATCGAAAATTACGACCAGGATACATAATTTGCCTTTATTCTTGAAACATTCATTCACATTTAATTAACTTTGAAGAAATCAGTTTGAAGGAAGAGTCAGCGGCGTAACAATAGGGTGGCAGAGGTGGCAAACTGCCACGGCCCAGGCCTATAATGATTAAAAGGCCCATGGACGTAGAGTCACAGAAAGGGAGCCAAGGGACCCAAGGGATATGGGCCCATGGCCGTAAAAGAAGAAGAAAAATATATGCTACTGCTTACTGTTATATTTTAGTGATTTAGAAAAAAATATTTCAAATTCTCAATTTAATACTGGTAAATGATTATTAACAGAAACTGAGAAGACATTACATATTGTTAATGTATATGATGGCCTTTATGGGATAGGAGGTCATAGGGGGTATTACTGTTCGTACACTACAGGTCCGTATGAGATCTTGGCTTGAACGCGTTATGTTCCTGTCTAAGTCCTGGCCTCCGTGTACACCGGTTATTACCAGAGCTTGTCAGTTGTCACCGCCTGTGACCGCCAGTATCTTTTTGATCATTTAAAGGAAAAAGTGAGAGAAGTTTTTTCGCGTTTCGTGATTGTTTTACATTGTATTCTTTTTATTAGTGGACTACAACTGATAGTTATCTTACACCTTATGAAAGATTATGTTGATTACGAATTGTGAACTTAATTTTAATGTTTGACTCACAATACAAATAATGTAATAGAAAAGAACAATGCATTGAAGAAAGATGTAATTAATATCTTCACAATGATATCAATCGAAATTTTTTATAGCGCCCTCAGCGGCGTGGTCGATATGGTGTTTGCGTCCCACCTCGGTGGTCGCAGATTCGATTCTCGGCCATTCCATTGAGGAGTGAGAGATGTGTATTTCTGGTGATAGAAGTTCACTCTCGACATGGTTCGGAAGTCACGTAAAGCCGTTGGTCCCGTTGCTGAATAATCACTGGTTCCATGCAACGTAAAAACACCATACAAACAAAAAAATCAATAGAATTTTTGTATATCAGATGATGACAGAGTATAATTTTCTCAATTAATAATAGTTTTTATTTACAGTGAATCGGATATATCATGCCTCCCAAACAACATCTTAGTGGCAGTGAAAAGCGGAAAAAGAAAAAAGAAAATGAAATTAAGGCATCAAAGCTTCCAAAAATTAGCGGTTTCTTTTCCCCAACAGTAGAAGTGATTAACGAAAATGCAAAGGACAATGACAGTTGTGAAGCTATTGGAGAAAATACTAATAGTAGTGTCACTAGTGTGGAAATGCCTACTACTAGTACTAGTTAAGTTGAAACAAACACAGCAACTGATACAGGTGAAAAGATATTAGACGAAATTGGCAAGCCTGATTCTGACCCAGTTTCCGACACTATATTAGGCAATACCTGTGAAGATGAGTGTAAACCTAGTACCTCAAAAGACCATGAGCCTGAGCTCTCATTTGACACAATAACATCGTTGTGGCCTACAGACCGAGGACATTTTATGGAACAAAACTTGAAGGACCAAACAAAACGATTTATCATTACAAATGGACATTGCAAGCCTAATGGCGCTTTCAAAAAGGATGCAGAAGGTCGCTCTTTCTCTGAAAAATATTATCATGCAGTGTCCAAATCAGGTGTGAAAATTGAGAGGTCGTGGTTATGCTATTCAGTTGTTCTTGATAAGGCTTATTGTGAGACATGTTGGTTGTTTGCTAATCGAGGAGCGAGTAGATTTCAAGATACATGGATTGATGGCTATTGTGACTGGAAACACATAGGTGAGGGTATGAAGAGGCACGAATCATCCCAAATTCACTATAATTCATGCCTAGTGTATGAACAATGGCGCTTGCATGGAACTTTGAGTGAAGCACTTGAAGGTAATCTTCAAAAGGAGAAAAAATATTGGCGTCAGGTTTTGGACAGATTATTAAATGTAACTCTTACATTAGCGATGTGCAATTTGCCATTTCGTGGACACAGAAGGAACACAAGCAGAAGATGAAGGTGATTATGATGAGGATGAAAGGAAAGTTAGGAAACGTGGAAATTTCATTTGCATCATTGAGTTGCTTTCTAAATATGATCCAGTTCTTTCAGAATTAATCAGTAAACCTAAAGGTAAAACAAAGTATATGAGCCCAATGATACAAAATGAACTCATTCAGTTGCTTTCAAAGGAAACTGAAAAAGAACTTACTTATGCCATTAAAGCAGCTCCATTTTATAGCATAATGTTAGATACAACACAGGATATTTCCAAAATTGATCAGATGTGTGAAATATACCATTACTGTAGCATAGAATATGATGATAATGGAAAGCCAAAAGCCCTACAAATTAATGAGTCTTTTTTAGGTTTCATAAGGTTGAGGGCCAAAGTGGAGCTGCACTATCAGAACAAATTTTGCAAATAATTAAACAAAGAGGACTTTCTATTTCAAGGTGTCGTGGCCAAGGATATGATGGAGCTTAGTAACATGAAGGGGATATACAAAGGTGTGCAGAAAAAAAATAATTGATGTTGAACCCAGTGCAGTTTATGTTCATTGTGCTGCTCATAATTTAGATTTGGTGATTAATGATGCTGTCAAGGATGTGACAGAAATGGCGCAGTTTTATGATATTGTTCAAAGAGTCTATGTGTTTTTTGGATTGAGTATCAAGAGATGGGATATATTATCTAGCTTAATTTCTGAATCAGGCACTCACAAAGGGGTAACTATTAAAAGTTAAACCCAACTAGATGGGCTGGACGTTATGATGCGGTATTTGCTCTCAAAGTTCGATTCTGTGATGTGCAGAAAGCTCTAGACAAATAATATTATGCAGCTCTAAGGCAGACGAACGCAATGAAGCCACTGCACTAAAGAAATGTCTTGAAAATTTTAATTTTGTATTCCTTTTGACGTTTCAGTCCAAAATCTTACAGTCAATAAATTTAGTATAAAAAATGTTGCAATCAAAAGCAGTTGATCTTGCTAAGGCAGCAGACCTCTTAAAGGTTTGCATGGATGAGATGTGCAGATTAAGAAATCAGTTTGAGGATGTAAAGAAAGAAGCAACAGATATAGCCCAGAAGTGGTCAATCAGACCAGAATTTGAGAAAAAGAGACTTCGTACCGTAAAAAGACATTTTGGCGAGCTTTGTGAAGACCAAAGATTAGAAGATCCAGAGAGTTTGTGTAGAGTAACTGTTTTACTATCGTACTCTGGACATCATCACAACTCAGTTGAACTTCCGTTTTACTGGCTTGCATGAAGTTGTCTCATCATTCTCAGTGTTGGAACCAATCTCATTGCAAAATTTATCTGACTCAGAGCTGTACGAAAAAGCATCTAGTTTTGTGAAAAAAATACCACAACGATGTGTCAGAAACGTTCACACAGGAAATTCTCAGCATGAGATCTGCTCTAAAGGAGAAATAAGCAAAGTTTCTAGTATTAAGGACCTTGTTAATATGTTGATCATAGAAAATCATTCTATTTCAGTCAGTTTCCCTGAGGTTTGCACTGCAATGCTATTGTTTTTAACTATTCCAGTCACAACTGCAAGTGCAGAGGGTTCATTCTCCAAACTAAAGCTTGTTAAAAACTATTTGCGAAGTACAATGGCACAGGAAAGATTAGAAGGACTAGCTCTTCTATCAATTGAACAAGGAACTGCGCGTAAATTGAACTTAAGTAAAGTCATTGACAGATTTGCAGAGATGAAAGCAAGGAAGAAAGAATTCTAGAAGGTATATAAGGTATATTTGTTTATTTAATGATGGTATAAATGTTTTGGACCAAGTTGTGTTTATTTTCATTTTATAGGCATCGAAATTATGCAATAATGTAACGGCCGCATAGGCCTACATAAGGATTCATCTGATTCATTATTGAGAATATATAATTTAGTTGTTTTTTTTTCTAAGCTATGTATGTATTAACAATTAGTAATTATATTTCAATGCCTGCATATTATATTTCAATTTGTTATGCCTACCAGTTCTACGATATATCAAATCAATCTCTCTACTCTCTCTCCCATAATATATATATATATATATATATATATATATATATATATATATATATATATATATATATATATATATATATATATATATATATATATATATATATATATACATATATATATATATATATATATATATATATATATATATATATATATATATATATATATATATATATATATATTTTTTTTTCTTTTCTTTTTTTGAGGTAATGGGGCCCACTGTAAGAAAATGCCACGGGCCCATTCTCACCTAGTTACGCCCCTGGGAAGAGTAAATATAACACGGCGATTTTTCCCAACAAACTTGTAAAAGTCAAATTGACAAAATTCCATTGAGATAGATTTTGTTTTACCTCATTTCACAGACAAATACGATTTTTTCGTAGTCGTCACAATTATGATAATAGCAATGTTCAATATAGATATCAATATTACATTACATTTCGGTTAATATCATGGGATGAATGTGCTGATACTATGCACTCCGCAATCTATGCCTACGACCCACCATACGTGAGTAATTTTAGGAACGAGCTTATAGTTAGTTAGCTAGTTTATTGACAAATTATACAATACGTTATGTAAGCAACAGAAATTTATACAAAAGTGCATTGTTTTAATTACAAAAATCATTAAAACCAAAACATTCTTTTTCCTTTTTGCTTATATTTTGTCCGCAAAAAAATACCAAACATATGTATTGCAGGTGAACACTTCACTGATATAATCCTAGTACGTCATGGAAAATATCTACAAAAATCAATAATTACATCAGATTCTGCATTCATTAATTGGTTACATATGTAAAATTTAATCTAGTATATCTTGTGCAGCAGTCGTCAGATAGATCGCAAGTGATAAGTACATGCCTCTCTGATTTTATACTGCTCGAACTGCCTGTCTCCACCCTCAGATAATGAGACAACAGATGCAGCCGTGTAGACAATACTCAGCAGAAACCTGGAATATACTAGGTTGCAGAATAAAACATATGTACATTTAGGTAAGGGTTTAACTCAGATATATTTGTATAGAATTTCGTGGCTTTTTCAGTTCTCTCACGGGCCTAATGTGCAAATATTTCCAACGAATTTCGTTCATGATTTTGCTCTAACATATTTAATATAAATTTATACCATGGAGTTCCGTTATCTCTGCACAATTCAAAAAGGTAATTAAATGACAATTCTCCATCTTTATTTTCGCTCTTCGACACCAAAAGGATTTTTCTTTTCCGAGTACAATGCCTACTTCCACATATATATTTAAAATACTTGTGTTCTTTCAAACACCAAGTAAAACTTTAGCTAACTTATTATATTGTTTTTCTATCCCTTGAATATTATTGGTGGTGCAGGATTCAACAATGATGGCATAACTGCTACATCGAAAACTTTTATATATATATATATATATATATATATATATATATATATATATATATATATATATATATATATATATATATATATATATATATATATATATATATATATACATATATATATATATATATATATATATATATATATATATATATATATATATATATATATATATATATATATATATATATATATATATATATATGACTATTTATCACATCACCGTGATTCATATACAATCAGAAAGCTACAAACGTCCTTTAATATCAATTCGCTCTACCTCGGAAATAATATATTTTCATATATGTTACCGAAGGAATTTTTTTTTAGTTGATAATAAGTCCACCGTCCCGTGAGGTCAGACCAGCGACGGACGAGGACTCGGGACTAGGGACGCACTAACCCATTCGGCCACAATGGGTTAGTGCGTCCCTGTAGTCCTGAGTCCTCGTCCGTCGCTGGTCTGACCCCACGGGGACAGTGGACTTATTATGAACTAAAAAATTCCCCTTCGGTAACATATATGAAAATATATTATTTCTGAGGTAGAGCGAATTGATATTAAAGACGTTTGTAGCTTTCTGATTATATATATATATATATATATATATATATATATATATATATATATATATATATATATATATATATATATATATATATATATTGGGCGAAGATGGCAGGGCTCCTAAGTAAAAAGGCCCTGATAGATTGGCGTGATTAAGAAAACGAAAGGCTTTTAATATCCAGAGGAAGCAAATAAATTAGGGGTGAATTCAAGTAGGGCAGGTGCCTACTAATGATGCTTCTGTCTATGTATATAAAGTCAAAGTTACTCTGAAAATATTGACTTTTTTTCAAGGAGTTCACCCCTTATTCCTTAAATCTTAAATTTTTTATCTTTTCATTTTATTTTCCAAGGCCTACAGTCTATTTTGAGCCTTTTCTCAAAGCTTATATTTATTTTCACTATTAAGTAGCCTTTGATAATATTCATAATAACTATCAAGTCATTTTCACGATATCTTTAGTAACAAACAATAACTAGATTTTGATAATACTCACAGCGCTATTAAGTATTGGTGAAAACATTTCCACCGAGAAAATCAGATATCAAATTCCAGAAATTGTAACTTCTTTTCCATAAAAAAGCAGTTCGTATCTATCAGAAATAAATATGGATTTCACTGGGTTTTACTTCATACTATTACCTGAGTGTCTTTTAAAGACTGAAGGCCAATACTTTCACCCTCTTTCTCCTGAGATTATACACTATGACTGTTAAGAGATTTCTCTTTGACGAAAGTTTATCTTTGAACTTGAAATGTAAAAAAAAATATATATTGAACAACGGTAAGAACTACATGTTTTCTTTATTAAAAATTAAAGATATCTTTACAAGTTTATTCAGAATAGCAACAAAAGAAGAATATGGTGAGTGACTGACAACTGAGATTTGTTTTCCAAGGGTATTTAAACGGCTGCTTCATGGCGTGCAAGTCACACAATTCTGGTAAGAGGGGTGGTACATATCCTTAACCACAACCATAAGGAATTCATCGATTACATCATTGCTTCAAGTTAGAAGTTTAAGAATAGTTGTCCTTTAAGGATGTCTTTTTTCTCTTTGCAATGGACTTGAAGGTATCCTAAATGGATTTGTGAAGCCTCCGAGGAATATAGTAGGTAAAATAGGATTCACAGGGCAATATCTTGGTAATGAATCTGGGAAAAGCTGGTAAATTGGACGCTAAAGCATTCCAGAATGACAAATGGAATTTTTATGGCTTCATGCCTCTCAAATCTGCATTGCCTCCACATCTGTGAAACATAAAAGGAAAGGGCAGCCTTCCTGCACGATTATTAGCTTTAAGGATGTTGGCTGCTGCAACACTTGTGGGGTCTCGAGATAATGAACTAAACCTGCTCCTTCATTCAGCGATAAAAAAGAGCTGAATATTTCAAGTGAAGACTTCCGCTTGCCGAAATTAGACTGGGCGAGTTAAACAAAGGAGTGCCTGGAACTGGCTTCCCCGGCAGTGTATTGGGTCCTAGACATATCCACTTGTTAAAAATGATATAGATGTATTGCAAAAGATACAAATGATACATAGGGGGGACAAATAAAGGTGAGTGGGGACAGGAATATGTGAGATAAAAAATGAAAAATACAATGAAGCAAGACTTGAGCGCCTTCCACAAAGTAGATTTTCAAGGTATCAATGGTATAAATTACAATCTCCTTGATAGCACTTAAGTGGTTTTTCATTATATCCGTGGTAGCAAATGATGCTGGATAATGTTCGTCTCAAGCAGCGATGCTGTCTCACAGAAAACTAGCAAATTTACTGTTACAGGATAATTGTTTTAGTTCTTTCTTTTTTGGTTTGAAGGCAAGCTCGGTATAGCATATTGTTTAATAATTACACTCAAATTCACATGAATAATTTCAATATAAAACAGTTTTACACTGATTTTTTTAACCTTGGGATAAAAAATTACTAACTAGTAGTTTAGTTTAATTCTTAACTTTTAAAAAGGTAGATAAAATTCTCTTGATTTAATAAAGAACAGATATTATTGTGAGATTTTTCACCTTTAACTCTTGCATGTGAAACATAATGAAACATAATGTACAGGTTTTCTTTATTTTTTCAAGCATGTAGATTTTTTGACAGGCCAAAATGTTGACAAATGTGAATGTATCTCTCAGATGGACTTTCAACGAAAGGTCATGTCTGCAGATGTGTTTAGGGAAATGGGGATTACATTCTTTTCCACGAGCATGGTCTAATCCAGGCCAGCAAAACACGAACAACACCGATAACACTAGGAAGGAAAGTAATAGCAATTATTCGAATTCTATTATGGTGTGTGTGTGTGTTCCTAAGGTCACAACCCTAATAAATTTCAGGGAAAGATATCTGCAGCCGTCCGCGTTACAAGGTGAAATCATGATATAATTTTTATGACTGAAGTACAACAAGATACACAATGAAAAGGCTTTTTGCTTCAATTACACTGTGATTACACTAGTTTCGATATTGTGAGATACTCGGATGATATCCCATCCCACCGATATTTACTCTGGAGAAACCCGACTTCAATCGTTACTGTTATGTTTTTTTTTCGGAAACTAGTACAAACTAAGAACTCATGATTTGTGTTAACTAAGTCTATTCCTCTTCTAAATTATGTTTTCTTGCATCTTCATGCTTACATTTAAAAAAATATCTTTTCGTTAAATGAGATTGACTTCAATTACCTGACATGTCCAAATGTTGCATCCATAGAATGTAGTATATTTTACAAAAATGATTTTATATAAGTAAAATATATATGCTCTTTTAATATGGTTTTCATGCACGTATAGGGCCGTTGATAGAATGTTTTTACAAATCAAGTCATGCATAAGCGGTCACCAATATTTTCATTGTCACCTTTCCTTTCTAGTAATTAAAACTCTTTCTGAAACATCATCAACGATAGATGGATGGTTTCTTTGCTCGCAACGGTGATGGGGATGAAATATATCAACGTCGACAGATATTCTGTTCGGCCATTTTTCATTTTCTATTTAAAAAGGAAACATATAATATCGTTATGAATATCTATACCTCGAGGTGGAGTGAGCTCTACAGAAATCACATGCTAAGTGCCAGTATCCACACTCTATTGTGGAATATCAGTATCAGACTACTACCACAGGTTTTTCATTTCATTTCCCATTTTGATGTTTAAAATAACTGAGAAAAATATAATGAAAATTTGTTAATGCTGATTGCTGTGAATAGATAATGTTAATATTCGGATTTTATGAACTGAAAGCACAGCAAAGGTTTTTTTTTTTTAAATCTTTAGGTAATCAAATTATGACTAAATGGATTCTGCAATACCTTCTGGAAATTGAAGAGTTGGGCTAAAAACTCTTCAATTCGAATAGATTCTCAGAGAAATATACACGACAATGTTCTAATATGTGACTGATTAGAGACCCACAAGCATAATACTTGAATTCTTACGAGAACAAAGACATGGTCATTACGTTCATTGATTTTTCAGGCTAATATAGAACAGCCATTAGCATTCTTCGCGTCTTTTAGTTATATGAGAGAAATTTATAGACAACAGCTACGTGGTCATATTTTTCGTCTATCTCGTTTCAGTCAACGTTTGATTTGTATGCTGAATAATATAATAATAAGAGAATAATTGGATTTTCAGGAATATATTTATTACAATAAAAACATTCAACAACAAACAGAAACAGATATCCAAAAAGATACGTATTTTAATTAAACAACAAATACAATGAGGAAATCTTACGAATTCTTTAGGAAAAAAGAGAAGGACATTATGCCAGTGAGTTACCCTCTGACTGATTTTTAACAGGTTCTGAGAACAATAATACACTGAAATATCTCTAAATATATTCACGAGAAAAGGAATCATATCTGCTCAGTCATACCGTGTATATCTTGTCTTGAACGTATTCATGTAACAACCATTGGAGAGTGAACCCAAATGCGTGAATATTTTACGTTATGAAATTGTTATTTGCAGATAAGGGAAACCAGTTAGTTACCTGTAACCCACGGTAAAACATTAATCCCCAAAATTCTTCTTCAGCTCCCTGTGCACTCAATATGAGTAATATAGAATATTTCAAAGTCATTTCGATACAAACAACACATCTTTACAAAACAAATCTAAAACTGTTCTTTACAGCAAAAGCTCGGAATTCTGGAAAAAGGTGGCCTTGACATTTTACAGAAAATGTCTCTTTGTTGTGATGTTATGAAATAAAGCTTTCAAGTGCCTCTGATAAACGCCACATCTCTGGCTTTTCTCTAGATACACGAAAATAAAAGCAGCCGATAACAATGAAAACATTTTCAGCTTTAAGCGCAGATTGAAACCTAAGTTTTCAGTTGGGCTTGAAGGATTTCTTTATAAGGGAAATTAGATCTTTTGGTCTAAAGTACCTGTATTTTCCACTAACTCCTTAGCAATGGTTTTGTAAGCATGAAAGTTTTGTAGAAGAACTTTAGTGAATTTTAAATAAATTGGAGTATGTCCCAGTTATTAAGGAGAATATCTCACTCCGTTCCTTATTATTTTCCACGATCTTCAAAATATTGCGCTAGGAAAATGTTTTCAACGACTAACTGGCCGAATAATTTGTGACATTGTAATGATAACTATAATGAGAACCACATTAACTATAGTGTTAAACATTTTCTCTTATAATTTACATCCGCAGAATAAAGTGAAAGTAATCGAGGATATGAACATTGCCAGTAACGTGTTCATTAATGAAAAACTCAGGTTAAAGAGCAACAAAAACATAAAGACTTAACTATTCCTTTAATACTTTCCTCTGGCAGGAAACTTTCAGGATATAACAAAACTCTTTCCTTTACGTGGTAGGTAAATATTTCCTGTTATTGTTGCATAGTAATAGTTTTATACCATTCGTTCCTGTTTCTTTCACTTCATATGAATGTGTTGTGTATTTGAAAATATGATTACCGTGTTTGTTACGTCAAAAATACAAACGCTTCTTCGCTTTTTTTTTTTTGGCTGCGAACGCTTTGCCCTTGCAACCTTTTTTTTTTACAATTCCATTCTCATAAACCCATTTTCTCTCTATCTGTATTTCTCCGAGTATACCCAAATGTTTGTTAAAATGTATTTTTTTTTCTATCTTTGTGTTTTATGTTATTAATGATAAATTAAATATAAACTAATTATGAAATCTAGTCTATAAATTTAATCACTGAGGCTCTTGCAGCCTTTAAGCACGTTATGCTAGTTGGAGGGCAACAGTGTCTTAATATTTCTTAGTGCTTTATGTTGCCCTGCACTGACTTTTTCTCTGTCAGTTTTAAATCATTGTTGTTTTTGAGAGCATATTTTCATAAAAACAGGAACATGTTTTTCATATCATTACCTGCCATGTAGATTAAGAAAGAGTAATTTTTTGTACTGGGTATTTTTGAAAACAAGATCTTCGTCACTTGGTGTTTTAATTGTCTTAGAACATAAAAGAAAACCATCAAAATTAAATTTTATGCCTAAGTTTTGTACGATGTTCGTGTCATTTTTAGTATTAAAACTAGACAAGCGTTAAAAAACTTTCAATAATATTTCCTAAAACTTTCTATTTGATTTTAAGAAAGAAAGGATCATCGACAATTTTAGTTTTCCTGACACGTACATTCCGCTAATTTCACTGTTGCATCACTAGGGGGAATCACAGATATGGAGGTCAGGGGATACAAAGGAAGGAATGGAATGGAATATAGAAATTAGGCCCAAGGGCCAAACGCTGGGACCTATGAGGTCATTCAGCCCTGAAACGGAAACTAACAGTAGAAAGGTTTGAAAGGTGTAACAGGAGGAAAACCTCGCAGTTGCACTGTGAATCAATTGTTAGGAGAGGGTGGAAAGTAAGATGGAAGAAAGAGAATATGAAAGGAGATACAGTAAAAGTAATGAAAGGAGTTGCAGCTAGGGGCTGAAAGAATACGAAGTGGTAGGGCAAAGGCTTTACTCCACAACCTGATAAATTATGATGATAGCAAAAATAGAAGTAGGAGCCTTTCTCAATCAGTATAGAAAGTGATTGCCATTATAATATGCACAACGCTAACCATACCTGAAGAGATAGACGCTGGCACTTCTTCAAGCAATACAATTTGAAGACATAGAGCAAATGTATCCACTCAGAAGCATGCGATCAATTACACAATGAATTCTTTGTGGGTAACAATTTTTTATTCTTTTTGCTTCTTTGTCGTCGAGATTAATACAGGCGAACTCATTCCGATTGTTGCTGTTGTTTTTGCGAAGACTAGAGTAATGTTCAACAAAAACCTAGGCCTGTCTCTTGTGGATGGGCTTTACTATCCTTTTTGTAATTTCATCACTTTATGCAGTGGCATTGCCATTGATCAAGAAAAATGTGGTAACAATATATATATATATATATATATATATATATATATATATATATATATATATATATATATATATATATATATATATATATCTTTCTTTCTTTCTTTTTCTTTTAACGTGCTTTTATTCCCATTTTTGTATGGGGTAAGCACGATGCCTTCTTTGAAGGACTTTTGATTTGGCTTTCAGGGTAGACCTGTGGTCTCGCAAGCTGCCCTGCCTGACATCGAAAAAATGTGGTACGTATGTTTCATGTATCATACCAGACCAAACGCCCCTTTCTTCCCAGCAGGAAGTTATTGCGCGGGTATGGCGAGAGTTCGAGACGTGTGAGATGTTTGTTATGTTTTTTAGAAGGTGTTGTAGTGGCTTTGTTTTGTGTGTGTATTTAGTCTATAACATCCATTTGCTTTTTAAGCAAAACTATTTGGATTGGCATATATAATCCCGGATGTCTACACGGAAAGCAAAGTGTCTGCCTTCCTGATCTAGCCAAAAATTTGGCACGTGGATTGAACCAGCCGCCACAGACCTCTACGAAGTCCGAAAGCTGTAACTGTAACCGGCTAAGCCATCGAGGCTCTATATATATATATATATATATATATATATATATATATATATTATATATATATATATATATATATCAAAATTAGGTTTAGTGGGGATTATTTAGGTATTATGGGGTACTGTTTAGGTCGCTCAAGCTGCTTATTCACACGATAAAGCAGATTAAGGCAGGAATGCGACGAGATATGCATTTTGTTTTAATCGGGGTTTCGTGACAACATCGCCACATCTTCAAAAATTTTCTGCAAAATAAAACATATGTTAACGTAAAATAAGGCTGATTATAAGATCCAGTAGTTGAAAAAGCTAATACAATTTAATGGTAAAATTGCAACTCACAAACTTAAATTACATGCACACTTGACTAAAACCGACACTAGAAGTACAAAAAATTACAAATGGAAAAGAACATTTAGATATCACTGAAAAATTATAATATATATATATATATATATATATATATATATATATATAAATATATATATATATATATATATATATATATATATATATATATATAAGAACGCCAAGTATACATACAGGTTTAGTGGGTGGCAAAAGTCATATATTCATAAAACTAAAACTCAAAACAGTTTCACACAACCAACCTTTCAGCATCAAAGATAAAAACACACTAAAAGTAAACAACGTCAAGAGGCACAAAGAATGACAGAAAATTCAGATTACAAACAAAGGGACAGCAGAGGAATGGTTTCTTAGCGTCGGAACTCGTAATTTAAGGTTTAACCTTTCCAAAATCAATAGTCCGTTGAGCTCCTTTGTTTGGCCAATAATTTCAGAATCTTCATATTTGACGGTAGTTTTACAAATAATAATGTGATTCCTTATAAAAGAAGTTTGTGGGTTAGATAGCTTACACTCAGTTCTATAACTAACTCCCCTATGAGAAGCGGCCCTGATACTGAGAAGACGCCGGGTAGATTCTATAATATTTTTCCAGATTACATCTGGGACAAGTGTATTCATAAACGACGCCGGACGCCATCAAAGGGCAGGGCCGATCTTTAGCCTTGAAGAGCGAGCCAGTAGTCTTACAATTCTTAGGCATAAGATTATATTTATGGCACAAAAGTGTTTGTGTAAGATCTTAGTAAAATCTTTTCGAAAATTATCATTTAATAGATACGGAAAACTGGCATAACGAGGGAGCGTTGGGACTTTAAATATACAGGCTGTTCAGAAAACTTTTTATTGAGTAGTTTATTTAAAATTTTATAGAAATCTTAGAAGGAGAGCAGTTACTAGAAAGTACTGAAAAAATCATTTCGTTGTGGAAGAGAGTCCAGCTAGAGGTAAGAGACAAAACACGATAGAGAAAGGTATAAATAGAGTTAAGTTTGAAACTGAGAAAACAAAAACTATAAGTTGGAATCAAGACCAGTAAATGTTTTCTTTCGAAAAAATTTAAGTTTAAAACAGTAATTTTCCTTTGAGACCAGAATATCTAAGAAGGCTAATTTTTAAGTTGTGTTCTTTTTCCATTGTAAAATTAATATTATTTTGGTAATTATTAGCAAAATCCAGGAATTGTTTGTTCAAAAGCCAGATAGTAGGATCAGCCCTGATTAAACAAAGAAATACAATGAACCTCTCAAAAGGAGCTTGGGACTCACATATCATAGATAAAATCTCCCTCCAACTAGCGATTAAGAAGATCAGGAAGCTATGAACTGGAACTCTTGGTACAAATACTGCCTGTCTGCATTTCTTACTTCATTCATATACTTGCCTGTAAAGCGAGACAGTTGGTCTCTAAAACATAGCATTAACTTTTTACCTTTTGGCATTTTTATGGGCTCCTTTTATTAGAGGTATTTACATATATAGAATATTTCATTATACAGAACCTTGATGGCCAGGTCGGTTAGAGCAGCAGCTTAGACTTCTTAGAGCTCTGTGTAGTGGGTTCAAATCAGCAGCCGACCGGTCAGAGAGTTGGACACTTTGCTATCCATGTAGACACCTCGGGATTATGTATATAATCAACGGATGGGTTTGCTTAAAGCAAGTGGGTGTTACAGACTAATGCACACACAAACAAAGCCACCCCAACACCTTCTAAAAACATAACAGACACCTCACACGTCTCGACTGTCGACCTAACTGTGCAACGACTCTTTGCTGCCGGGAGAAAGGGCACTGGTGACTGGTACAATACATGTACATATGCTACTGGGGTCTAAGCGATGACAGGTAGGGCAGCCGATCGAGACTACAGTCTACCCCAAAGCCAAATCAAAGTCCTTCAAAAAGAAGGCATCATGTTTACCCCATAGAAATGGGAAAACAAGCACGTTAAAAGAAGAAAAATATTTCATTATATACCGTTATGAAAAAATATCCACTCAAATTAAAAGTTATTTCATCAAAGTGATGAAAAGAAATATGCGACAGGTTTATGCTACAAATTGTTTCGTGAGCCTTAAAAGAAATAACGAGTTACGTTCAGGAAAATATATTCATCATGTACTGAAAGACAAGTAAAAGAAGGGAGCAGGAAATAAAAATAATACTTGCAAAAAAAAAGCAATTTCAAAGATACCCATAGATCGCATTCGGTCATGTTGCAAGAAGCAAGACACTACTAAGATTTTAGAGTCCTTGGCAAATGAGAAATGACAAAATCATTCGAGTTCTGACATTTGAACCCTCGGACCTTCGATTATAACATCGTTCTGGGCAGTAGATGTTTGACTGGAGTTTGCTAAGTATTTTTTTTCCCTCAGGAGTGGCGTTACTCGTATTCAATTCCTCCTATATTTATCATAGCGTAATTGGCCCTGTTCGTGAAGTTTTCACGAAAAAACCGTTTATCAAGTGATTAATTTACAGTTAGCGTCTGAGATTTACATCAATCGTTGTCACTTCGTTGGTCATGTTTTAATAAACCCCTGGCTTCTGCAAGGTAACACTAGAACTTTACTATATTATTGATAATATTCTATATTTGTTTTGGTGATTTTCGACTCTTGCTGCGTGTTTAATCTCGTGCAAAACTTTGGCAGTCATTATATAACTGTTTCTGTAGGCGTTTGCCCATAATCTGACGTGAGTAAACTCCCGAAATTTACAAGATTTAGAGTAAGTTACGCACAGCTCTCAAGCTTTGTCTTTTCCAGGATGTTTTTGATACGAGTTTGACTTTGAGTTCTAGTTCTAACGGTAAAGCTTCACGCATGATGAAGCTGCTCTCTTTAGCAACAGATATGTAGGAGGTATTTTTTTTTCCTAACAAGTTTAGTTTAAAGTCACTTTTAGAAAAATTTCTTTTTTAATTTGTCACATTTACTTTTTTTTATTTTTTTATGTCAAATTTATGTTTTAAATTTTTTGTCATAATTTACTTTTTTTTAATTTGGTCATAAATTTACTTTTTTAATTTGTCATAAATTTACTTTTTTGAATTTTTGTAGTAAGTTTACTTTTCTAATTTGTCGTAAATTTACTCTAAAATTTTTGTCATAAATTTACTTTTATAACTTGTCATAAATTTAGTTTTTTTAATTTGTCATAAATTTACTTTTTTAAATTTTTGTAATAAGTTTACTTTTTTTATTTGTCAAAAATTTTTTTGTGGTAATAAGTTTACTTTTTTTAATTTGTCATGATTTTACTTTTAAATTTTTTTGGGTCATAAATTGACTTTTTTTAATTTGTTATAAATTTACTTTTTTTGTTTGCCATAAATTTACTCTTTTAATTTGTCATAAATTTACTTTATTGATTTTTGTAATAAATTTACTTTTAAAATTTTCGTATACTGTTCTTGAGAAACTTCACCTTATCCTCCAACCCCTTTAAGGGGAGCGCTCCTGGATTGGTGGGTGAGCCCCCATGTTCTGTGTAGTACTCTATGAAAACAGGCAATGAGTTTGTTATTCTATGAATACAGACAATGAGTTTGTTACTCTATGAACACAGGCAATGAGTTTGTTATTCTATGAATACAGACAATGAGTTTGTTACTCTATGAACACAGGCAATGAGTTCATTACCCAATGAATATAGGCCATAAGTTTACTACTCATGAACAGAGGCAGTGAGTTTATTACTTAAGAACACAGGAAATGGGTTTATTACTCGCAGGCAATTGATTTGTTACTCTGTGAACACAGGCAATGTGTTTGTTATTCAATGAACATAGACAATGAGTTTGTTACTCTATGAACACAGGCCATATGAACACAGGCCATGAGTTTATTCTATGAACACAGGCAGTCAGTTGTTCTATGAACACAGGAAATGAGTTTGTTCTATGAACACAGGCAATGAGTTTATTACTTATAAACACAGGAAATGGGTTTATTACTCGCAGGTAATTAATTTGTTACTCTGTGAACACAGGCAATGTGTTTGTTACTCTATGAACATAGACAAAGAGTTTGTTACTCTATGAACACTGGCAATGAGTTTATTCTATGAGCACAGCAATGAGTTTGTTCTATAAACACAGGGAACTAGTTTGTTCTATGAACACAAGGAATGAGTTTGTTCTATGAAGACAAGCAATGAGTTTTACCCTTGAACACAATCAATGAGTTTTACCCTTGAACAAGCAAGAGTTTTTTCTGTGAACACAAGCAGTGAGATTTTCTCTTGAAGACAAGCAATGAGTTTTACTCTATGGACACAATGAGTGTTACTATATGTACATAAATGAGTTTTACTCTATATACACAGACAATGAGTTTGGAAGTTACTCTTGAATATTGTCAATGAGTTTTGTAATGTTACACATGAACACTGGCAATGGTTTTTTGATGTTACCTACGAAAACTGGCAATAGTTTTGTGATGCCGTCCATGAACGTGGGCAATGAATTGATTTTCCATGAACCCTGTCAAATGCGTGTTAGGATATCCGTGAACACAGAAAGTGAGTAAATGGTATTATCGGCACAATGATTATGATGCTGTTCATGATCACAAAACGCGAGATATTCAAACTACCCTTGAATAAGGTCAGAGCTGTGTGGGGCTGGTCATAACATAAGCAGGAACTGTGACGCTTCCTTGAACAGTGAGTTGTGGAACTGTTCATGAGCACATGAGTTTCCAACGGTATCCATCAATAAGGCTTTGAGTATGTGAAATACGCATTCACATAGATAATAAGGTTGTGAAGATATTATCATAAGAATTGGCTGCAATTGTTGTTACCCGTTAATTTAATGAATACGATGCTGTAATGAACGTCAGCCCCGTAGCGGGTTAGTGCCGTCAGTCCAACTCATGTGGTGCACTGTAGGCATTACTTAATGTTCTTTGCAGCGTCCCTTTGGCCAGTAGCTGCAACCCCTTTCGTCCCTTTTGCTGTACCTGCTTTCGTATTTTCTTTCTTCCATCTTACTTTCTACCCTCTCCTAACTGCAAAGTTTTCCTCCTATTACACCTTTCAAACCATTCACTGTCAACTTCCATTCAGCGCTGAATGACCTCATAGGTCGCAGTGCTTGGCCTTTGGCCTAAATTCTATGTTCAGTTCAGTTCATGAACGTCAGTGTTCCCCATGCTATCCATGGCACTCATGTGTTTGATCATATTTGCTATATAGCACCAGAAATGTTTAAAAGGTCAGCAGACAGTTGATGCATGTACCATTATATATTTTTAAATGCAGTATACTAAGGTAGGAGCTGTTGAGTCTTTTTGAAAATGATTAGTTGCAAAACTGATGTAAGATGTAATAATTTCCTCCCTAACACGAGCTCACATAACAGAACTTCGTTGATTTATTTTAAAGTTCAGCTGTTTCTTTAACTTTTACCTGAATTCTTAATTTAGATTTTGGCGATTTTCAGAAAAGTACATTTTCTCAGTATTAATATAAAAATTTTGAGTGGTTTCTACGTATAGCGAAAATTTTTAACTTGAAAGGTGTCGAAGCAGAGTAGCATTGTAAAGTATAAATGTTTGTTATACAACCTTAATGCATGTTATACTCCAGATGGTTACAAGATTTCAGTGGGTAATAACCTTTCTTGGGCATTGAATTTAGAAACTTAACCCATGGTTTTTATAAGCTAATTATTCTTAAAGCAAAACATATCGTACCTTTTTTCAAAAAATATATTAACCTTCTCTTTACGGAGTTGCCGAGTAATTGCCGTAATTGCAGAAGAGGGATACAACGTTGGCTGATCTGTTCTTCAGAGTTGTTGATCAAGAAGAGATGCAACAAACTTCTACCTGTTATTATCTAAAGGAAGGATTGCTAATGAGGAAGCATCGACTTGCAGATATACCACGAAATGCTGAATGAGGTGAATATCATAAAATTTTGATTCCATATCCATTGAGGAAACAAGTTGTAGCAGTAGCGCATGAGTCTGGACATATGGGAATCAGGAAGACTGTTGAGAAGATTATGAAGTATTTTTTCTGGCCTGGACTTCACACGGATGTTAGCAGATTTTGCCAGATAGCTGGAAAACCGAATGAAACCATTCAGAAAGCACCCCTACATCCCATAGAAGTTAAAGGAGAACCCTTTAGCAAGGTAATTATAGATGTGGTTGGGCCACTTCCGAAAACAAAGAAAAGAAATGAATATCTGTTAACATTAATGTGTCCAGTGACTATGTATCCTGAGGCGATTCCTGTAAGAAGTATAAGTGCAAAGGTAATTGCTGAGAAGTTGGTGGAGTTTTTCTCCAATTTTGGAATATCAGAAATTGTGCAAAGTGATTGAGGAACGAACTTTACTTCAAAATTATTCCAGGATGTGATGAACTTGTTAGGAGTAAAACAACAGTTATCGCCTGCTTATCATCCAGAGACTCAAGGAGCCTTGGAAAGGTTCCACCAGGCATTGAAAAGTATATTAACTAAGTATTGTAATGAATCAGGAAGAGAATGGGATGCTGGTTTACCTTTAATGTTATTTGAAGTTAGGAATGCTTATCAAGAAAGCATGGGATGTTCACCAAATGAAATGATTTTTGGTCGAGACATTAGAGGTCCATTGAAGATTCTGGCAGAGAATTGGGAAGAAAATCAAGAGGAAATCCAAGGAGAATATGTGAAGAACTTGAGGAAAAGGTTAAGAAAAATTAGAAAATTCTCTTTAGAAAATTTGAAAATAAGTCAAGAGAAAATGAAAAGAAAATATGATGCTAAGACTAAGCTAAGATATTTTAGTATTGGACAGCAAGTTCTAGTGTTCTTACCAGTGAAAAGATTTCCCCTTACCAATGAGTTTCAATATCCTTATAGGATAATAGAGAAGTTAAGTGACCGAACTTATGTGATTGAAACACCAGGAAGAAGAGAACGACAGAGGAAGATACATGTGAATCTTTTTAAACCTTACTTCTCAGAGACTAAAACTGAAACAGTGTCAATAACACAGCCAACTTCATCTACAGAGGACGATGATGGCTACGAATTGGGAGCTGAAAACAAGATGAACAATTCTTCAATATTAGAAAATTTGGAAGATAAACTAAAACATCTGAGTGTTGAGCAAAGTAGTGAATTTAGTGAAGTGATTCAAAGTTTCCCTGAAATTTTAGCAGATGTACCTAGGCGTACCAATCTGATAAAGCATGAGATAAAGATCAGAGAAGATGGAAAACCTTTTAAACTGAGAGCTTATCGCTTATCACCTTTTCGTCGAGATGTTTTGAAGAAAGAAATTGTATATTTGTTGCAGCATGGATTAGCAGAACCCAGTTCAAGTCATTATAGTTCTCCTTGTGTGTTAGTGAAGAAACCAGATGGCTCATTTAGGATGTGTACTGATTACAGGAAACTGAATTCCATCAGTGCGGCTGATAATTATCCCTTGCCTCTTATTGATCAATTACTTGATAATATTGGGCAAGCCAAATTTGTTTACAAGATAGACTTGTTGAAAGGATATTATCAAATTCCCTTAGATGAGAATGCTAAGTTGCTGTCAGCTTTCATTACTCCTTTTGGACTGTATCAATACACTGTTTTGCTATTTGGTCTGATGAAGGCACCTGCAACATTCCAGCAAGTGATGGATCAACTAGTATGATCAATAGGAGTGGGTGTATACCTTGATGACATTGTGATTTATTCTAACACATGGGAAGAACATCTAAAGATATTAATGAAAATGTTCAAGAAACTACAGGAAGCAGGACTAACAATCAACTTACAAAAAACTGAGTTTGGAAAGGAAACTGTTCAGTATCTAGGATTTGAAATTGGAAAAGGCCTTCTCGCTCCTGTTGATGTTAATGTAGAAGGTATCCATAAGGATACCCCTCCTGCTACAAGGAAACAGCTACAAAGATTTTTGGGCCTGGCTGGGTTTTATCGCCGATTCTGTCCAAATTTCTCAGCCGTAGTAGCTCCCTTAACTGACTTAACCAGTCCTAAAAGAAAGTTTGTTTGGACTCCAGAATGTCAAGAATCATTTGAGAACGTTAAAGCCGTATTAACACCTGGGAGAGTGACACATCCTTAGCCCGCTACCACGTGGGCCCATTACTGGGGCCCCTACTCTGGAGAGAGGCCTTAAAAGGGCCTTGGACAGAGACATCTTGGCAGTCGGCAGTTAGCAGTTAGCAGGTAGCCATACACGCGGGTGAGTGATACAAGTCGCTGAGAGGTCACCCTTCACCATTCCACCCAAATGTCCACACCAGACTCCTGATGTGAACCTGGTACTACAATCCTCCTCAAACTCAGACCCCGTTATACAGTCCAACTCCAACCGAGGACCCAGTACTACAGTCATCCTCGAAAGGACCTACCCAGGAACCTAAGTACTATGTCACGTGTATGAACACCCACCGTCATTCTACGATTGAGCCCCGCTAACCCGACCCCCACCCCCTCAAGGTAAAGTATGCGTGGAGGCCTTTTCAGTCACGACAGTTTGCCCTTTTGAAGTGTTACCAAGTGCCAGTATTGTTTTCTCATCCTTATGTCATTTGCTCAGTGCCTTTTGCAGTGTTTAGGGTTCCAGTGTAAAGTGTTCAGTTATTCCTCGAGTCCTTGGCACCCTCAGTGCAGACTCGAGTCATATTCTGTTATATTTTTCCTTTACTGGCATGTAATGTGTAAATCTCTTACAGAGGGACCTATTCACAGTAAACTCATCTTGGACTGTGCCTTGCCCTTATTCAAGACTCCAGTAGGACGATCTTCCGGCGTTGCAAGCCCTTTAACAATTCAGTTACCCATTTTTCCTTCTATTGCTTTCTTTTTGTAAATATAATTTCCTAATTTATCCCAAGTGTTTATGAAACATTGCCTTATGAAGTAGAGTCTTCAGCTCCTAAAATCATCCCTCTTTCTTTGTGTTTTACGATTTCCCTTTACGTAGGTCAGAACTCCAAGGGAAAAATAAATAAAGTTTCTGTTGCCAGTCTGTAAAAATCTCTAGAAATCATATAACTCCAGGGTTAAATATATATATATATATATATATATATATATATATATATATATATATATATATATATATATATATATATATATATATATATATATATATATATATATATATATATATATATATATATATATATATATATATATATATATATATATATATATATATATATATATATATATATATATATATATATATATATATATATATATATATATATATATATATATATATATATACGTATATATATATATATATATATATATATATATATATATATATATATATATATATATATATATATATATAATATATATATATATATATATATATATATATATATATTGTCATAAACTGGACCTCATTTTGGTGAGAAATTGAAACAAAATTATAATTGATGCTGCCATGAAAAACCAAGAAAGTCCAGTTTATGAACAAGGGAGAAGTTATTTGAAAACTTACCTTAGAATTTCCTGGATTTACAATTGAATGGGGAAGGTCGCCATACGGGAATTTGGAATTCTTTTACAAATTTACAGAGATTTATTTACAGAAACTTAGCAAATCAACAATGAGACACGACACAACATAATCCCTAAGGGGCAGATTCAGAATTTGGCAACAAGCAAGTGGATTAAAATGGGGCCAATCTGCAATACAATCAGTTCAATGATAATAATAACATTCAGTCTTGCCCTGATTACATGAAATAATCTCAGGTAATGTAAATGATGGAACTCCAGGATGGGAGAATAATTCATATGAACATTTGGGCCACAACGAAATTCGTTAATGACTGCGACCAGGAATTATCAGGATTTTAGTGGCAGACGAGATACTGAAGCATGGATAGCCATCGTTCCGCATGTGCATCCCTGAAAGAGACGTTCTCAGTTAGGAATGACAGTGTACACTGAAGGAGATGGAATTCCCCTATGAAATATCACCCAATACACGTTCTTAAATACAAAAGATAATGTAGCCTAGAAGATGATTACAATGAAATCACATAGATACAATCTGAGAATCAGAGCAGCGTCGGCTTTAACAATGAACACGTGATTGCACTCACACAAAGATAAAATTAACACTGATACAGCTTAACTTAAATTGCACTGGTGGAGGGGTAATTGATGGTTATCACAGGGTCTTTACTTGAATTCAAAGTACGTAAATGGCAAGGCATGGGATACAGGCAGGATTCTAACAAAGGGAGGATTGTTTTGTGGAGGAAGAGGTTAAAGTTTAAAGAAATGGAATTGTAAGGAGTTTAAGTAAAAGGGGAAAGGGCTGGTCTTGACTACTTGCAAACGTACAAACCTTTTATGACTGTTGTGGGCGCCTACAACCATTCCAGGTGTCCTTTGAAGTCAGTCCAACCAGCGGAGCTGGAGAAAAATGCAGCGCGTCCACCACAGATGAAATCAGAAGAGCGTCTCTCTCCTGCTTTTCAAAAGCAGGGCTTCTTCAAGCATCTGGCAGGGCCAACCGTACCTGCAAGCATGTCAAAAAGACCAGCAAGAGAGCATAGGGTAAACACAGTTATCATTATATGCCTACAGATCAGAATGATACCTGTTCCCTAGCGCTAAATGGCCTTTTTGGCCTTCCCTATCCCTACATGTCTCCCCATCGCGTGATGGTGGGGAAAGGGGTTTTGTATTGTTTACTGGATCGCGTGATGTTGGGGGTGGGGGGGGAGGTAAAGGAGGCCTGCTAACGACTGTTGACTGGTTCAAGTAAGCCCGGTTTCCTCTTAAACGCCTGACTCGAGAGGCAGAGGAATAACAGATTAATTCTAAATAAAATGACGGAATCAAAGTTACAAGAAGGGGGGGATGTTTATTCTTGGCAGGTTTAAAAAAGGCCCTTCACACCCGAAAGGGTGTGAAGGTCTTAGCTAATTCCTCCCGACTGTCCCGTGACCCTACATAAGGTGGATTGTGACTCTGCACATCTAAAGGAACCTACCTAATGGCTAAGAGGGTTCTGAATTGGCAAATTTACAGGCCTAACCTACCTAAGGGTATAGACATGGCTACTAACTGGCTAGGATGACAGGAAAAATCTACGCCTAGACAAATGCACACTGCAAATACTTAACCTAACCTAACCTACTATCCCCACGACTCTGGCACTGCACGAGCTGGCACTAACGAATGGCACGCACTGAGTTATGATCAGCACTACACTTTACGATTAACACGCAACAAATTGAACATGACGAACCTGAAGGGTAATTCACAATGTATGATTAGGTAATATATCAGTTTGAGTCTAGAGTGGGTTGGAAGGAGGTTAGTTGGAAAAGGGTTAGTACTACAAAGGACTAAGTGGTTAATGGTTAATGCTACGGCCTCAGAGGTCACACAGGCTACCCTCTCTGGGCAGGTGCCAGGATAGCTCTGAGATGGAGGCGGCACTGTGCCAACGGGCACAAGTGCCAAGAGAGCTTATGGCTCTGACTCACTAAGTAAATTTCTTCTGCCCCTTCTTCTTCTTCGGGGGCCTCCATGGTCTGGCTAGGCCATTCCTAGGGAGCGATGAGGATACTGACTCTGAGGAACGGCCAGGAGTGCTGTCAGGAGCAGGATCAGGGACGGCCTCGAGGGCTACGGGCTGGCCTCCTACTTCGGCTACTGTGACAACCGTCGTGGGAAGAGAACCAGTGTCTGCGTCCTGGCCAGACAGCTCCTGGTCGATCAGAAAATAGGGAATGTCCAGGCCTGCCAGAGGGTCATCCTCAGCAGATGGAAGAGTGTGGGAAGAAGAAACATCAGGGGTTGGATGCTCGCACTGTGCGATGATCACAGTGGTGAGAGTTGGTGGATCTCCCGTAGGAGGATTCAAGTCATGTTTGGGGTCCGGCACTGGCACTAACTCAGGGCCAAGCTCGGGAAATACGCTTGGCAGGGAGCATCCAGCCAGCAAGTGGCACTGACCAGCTTGCAAGTGGCACTGGATGTCAGACACAGCTGAAGGGGGACCCGGGGGAGCGAGACCCCTCGGAGTCCCTGGCATGATTTTGGACAGTGATTCTTGTCTTAATGAGAGGACTGGGCCTGTTAGTTCAGTGGAGTTGGCCGCTGCGGCTAGCCTACTGGGGCACTTTGCCCATCTCTCCGAATGGCCCCTTACATTGCAGGTCCTGCAACGGTAATTTGTTCGGTCCCTTTGTGATGAGGGAGTAATTCTTTGGTGGCCATACGGTCGCAAGACCCGCGGACTAGGCCTAGCAGGTGAATGCGGTGGATTAGTATCGGCTGACGGGGGCACAGCTGTCACAAAGGCTGTATACCTATCTGAAGATGTGGTGCTGGAGGTGCTGGCGGAAGCAGTCAGGCAACAGAGTGGTGTGGGGGTGGGACATCCCCAGAGGATGTCTCGACCAAGCAGGAACTCCACTGACGGGCATCTGGGCCCTATCGATCAGACTAATGTCCGAGCCAGTGTCGGCAGTAGTTGACAGGTGCACTGGGGGGCTGGAACCGTCCAGAGAAGCCACTGAGACGGACTGTGTCCAGACCCTTTCAGGGTGAGTTCTCTCCGGCGGCTCAGCTAAGGAGGCAGTGGCACTAACCATGTTCACGTGCCAGGGTGTGACCACATGTTTTGGGTATGCAGGATACCCAGCAGAAGAGTGTCCTGAAGCTCCACAGTCTCGGCAGGTTGATTTCCCGGCAGTGACGGTGTGCTGGGAAGCCGGTGTTGAATTAGGTGGAGAGGAGGACTGGCGGTTGTTGGTAGGCTGCCGAGAGTTGTTGCCCTGCTGATTGCTATCTTTATAGCGGCAATCTGCTTCAGCATGGCCATACCTTTTACAGATGGGGCACGGAGGTTTGTTAGGCGGGCCGTTCTGTGAGCGATTGAGGCCTGAGAGGTGTCGGGTGGCACTATTTTGTGCTGCAAGGTGCCATGGGAAGGATTGTATGTTTCCCAGGCATCAGCTAAGTGGCAGGCTTCCTTGAGGGTGGCTGGCTGCTTATCATTAAGATACTCAGCCAGAGGCCCGGTCACACACTGGAAGAGGTCCTCCATCATGGTCCGGTTGAACAAATCCTCAAAGGTGTCGCACCGCATAGACTCTAACCAGCGGGTCCCCGCTTGGGTCTTGTGACAGGCCCATTCCATCCAGGACCAGCCCACAATATTAGCCATACCTCTGAATCTTTGTCTCCACCTCTCAGGGGTGATTTCATACACCTTAGCGATGGCCTCACGGACAGGCAGCTATGTGCCCTCGTTGATCTCTTTCCAGGGCTCAGTGAGCAGCCTTGGCATTCCCGTCCAGGTGCTTGGTAAGCAGTAAGGCCCTCTCAGCCAGGCTGACGTCATAGGTCTCGAAGAGGAACTCGATCTCTTCGAGCCATTGTTCCAGTTCGTCTTCAATCTATTTTCCCACAAGGTTATTGACTGTCGACAGAGAGGTATTTGTGGCCGATGGAGTGGGACTAGAGGCATGCTGTGCTGCTAAAGCTTCTGCCCTTTCCTTCTTGGCTCTCTCCAACTCGAGCTCTCTGTCTTTGAGGGCTAGTTCATGCTGTTTTCGTCTTTCTTCTCTCTCTTCTTCTTCTCTCCGCTGCTCGGCTTCTTGCTGCCTTCTCCGCTCTTCTCTGTCGTCTTCTTCTCTCCACTGCTTGGCTTCTTGCTGCCTTCTCTGTTCTTCTCTTTCTGCTTCTTGCTGTCTTTGTTTTTCTTCATACTTTCTCTTCTCAGCAATCTGTTCCGTTACAAACCTTTGAAGGGCCTGGCTGGAAAGACCATCCTCCTTCCCTATATTCCTAAAGTATTGGTGCTCCTCGGTTGACATGTTGCTGATGGGGAAGGGGTGCTGAGTGAGTTACTTGGGTGTTCCCAGAGGAAAAGGTTTGTGACGATGAGGAAGTGTCCTTAGATTAGTGGAACTTCAATGAGTGGCACCTTTGAATGAGGTGGCACTGTGAATGAGTGTGCCGTGCGAAGGTCACACTAAGGGAAAGCGTTCCTGAAGGAAGTCTGAGTCCTTATGGGTGGATACGCTAGCAAATGGAATGCTCCTGAAGGCTCTATGCTCCTTATGGGTGGATGCACTGTTAATGGGGTGTTCCTGTAGGAGCTGCGGTCCTTATGGGTGGAAACACTGGTTGTATGGCACTCTGTTTCTTCAATACAGGTGCAATGGCTTATAAGAGGTTGCTTTGGTTAGGTGGCACTGTAGTGCCGGTGCGCTCCGTGGAGCAATGCACAATGTCAGTGCATGAATTGGCACTGAAGGTGCGATACTCTGCCTGAGCAAAAGATAAGTAGGGAGTAGAAAGGTAAATGAGAGACTCCAACAGAAGGGAAGAGATAGGAAAGTGAAAGGAAAAAGATAAGTGCTTCAGTGATTGGGTGCTTGGCAGTGCCGCAGTTTAATGGCACTGAGAGAAATGGAAACTGGATGTGGCATGAGTGGGTAGCTAGTTATGAGAACTAGTGGGTGCTGCCTGACATGAAGACAGGTAGGCTACGAGGTAGGCACACCATGTGCAATGGTTTATAGCACTTGCAACATGCAAGTCTGAGATAAAATATACCCACTCCCACACGTCAGTTGGAACACGTAACAAGAGATAATATATATGCGCTTTATCGCGTACGCTAAATGATCTGGGTTGAAGCACTTGGAAATAAAAAGTGTTCAGAAATTTTGCACTAAGTATATGATAAAATTTAAATGGGTAATGAATTTGAAATTTCAGATTACGTATTATTAAAATTCTTTGAATCTGCCTTTTATAATTATGAGTTGATTCCCAAACTCTTAAGTAAATTAGGTCGGTCCCGTGTTAAAATGCACTAATGCGAGAGAGGAGAGAAGGGGGAAAAAGATCTCTCTCTCTCTCTCTCTCTCTCTCTCTCTCTCTCTCTCTCTCTCTCTCTCTCTCTGTGAGCGTTAGGTAATGACACGTATTTGTTATGAAATTTTAATCACTTTATTTTGCGCTTAAGCGAAAATTAAATTATGGTTGCGAAATTACATTAGGTTAAGTATATTAGGGAATTGCTACTGCCCCGCACGCATAAAAAATTTAACGTATGGTACGCAAGGGTGTTTCAAATTGTTTCACACAGTTTCCCGAGTTTCGTTAGGCACACAAGGAGGAGGCTCGTTCCTTGTACGAACGTTGTGGGAACAAAAACGAGTGGGAAAACAGCTAATCAGCCCTTGCTTGTCGGCGACAGAACGAAGTGTAATTGGAAGAGAAAAACTCTACTTTCTTGCTAAATGCGGGTTTTAAAATGCTAAATTAATTATTACTCTTTGAATATCATCACTTTCTTTACTTTACGTTAATATACTTTAATATGCACTGGGGGGGTCGTTAAATAACTACGCTTGTGACTGTTTTTTTTCCTCCAACACTGGGACAGTTTGCGCATGCGCAATTTGAACACAACTGTCTCTCGCTGGCCATATTAATGCCAGATATCACTATACGGTTTCCTGTAAACTAATCGTTATTTTAAAATTTATCACTAACCAAGAAATGTACATTTTCTTTGCCGTAACTATTCCAAAATAAATTCCTAGCTACTGGTCCTAGCTTACACATGCAAAATTCCCTAACTACCACTTCCTAATTCCTAATTTTACTCGTCTACAACACGACACGTTTGTCCTACACTCTAGAGATTCTGCAGGACGGACATTTAGCATGCATTCCCCTGTGTTACGAACGCTTTTATGATACGAGAATTGCGTTAATTTAAAGAAATAATATTACTTCCCTGATTCTTAATATTAAAACATTCACACACTCTGTTTACCAAAGACGTCGGCTCCGATCACTTTCCTGTTCTTTTGAATAATGAAATGGTTATTGTGACTGAATTAATTGATTTTATATATTCCTGGTTTTCTAGTCTAGCTTAATAGCGAGGCTAATAAACGTTAATAGACTAATCCTGGCACTTGGTCGTCACTGTCATAAACTGGACCTCGGCTTGGTGAGAAATTGAAACAAAATTATAATTGATGCTGCCACGAAACCAAGAAAGTCCAGTTTATGAGCAAAGGGAGAAGTTATTTGAAAACTTACCTTAGAATTTCCTGGATTTACAATTGAATGGGGAAGGTCGCCATATGGGAATTTAGAGTTCTTTTTACAAATTTACAGGAGTTTATTTACAGACACTTAGTAAATCAACAATGAGACACGACACAACACAATCCCTAAGGGGCAGATTCAGAATAGGACACAGGGAACAATAATGCAATGATCTGGCAACAAGCAAGTGGATTAAAATGGGGCCAATCTGCAATACAATCAGTTCAATGATAATAATAACATTCAATCTTGCCCTGATTACATGAAATAATTTCAGGTAATACAAATGATGGAACTCCAGGATGGGAGAATAATTCATATGAACATTTGGGCCACAACGGAATTCGTTACTGACTGCGACCAGGAATTATCAGGATTTTGGTGGCAGACGAGATACTGAAGCATGGATAGCGATCGTTCCGCGTGTGCATCCCTGAAAGAGACGTTCTCAGTTAGGATGATGGTGTTCACCAGCCCTGTGCAACCTGCGGCCCAAGGGTCGCATGGACTTAAAAGGGCATGCGGCCCTCAAAGGCTTTCATTGCGGCCCTTTCTCCTAAAAATAAATAAACTATAGTGCGGCCCTCAGAGAGAGAGAGAGAGAGAGAGAGAGAGTTACCAAGTAGAGCCCACCGAAAGTTTGACAAAATTCATATTGTCGTGTACCAGTATCACCATATTTTTTCTATTTCGTTCACTAAGGTACAGATTTTAATTATATTAGAACAGAAAATAATATATTACTTGACATTTTTAATTATTAGATTGAGTGATCATTGGCTGTCTGTCTATGAGTCTGACACGTATGGTTCACGTACTGTAGTATGGTACGTGTGTTCTTGCCTGTCAGTACCGCTGCCTCACCAGTCTCCGTTGTGACTTCATTGGCTGTGGTTGATTTGTTATTACCAGTACGTACTGTAAGTTGTTAATGTTGCAATTTTGTGATTGACTTTAGAAAATTTGCAAGCAAAACTTTGTGTGGTTTGATGTGTGTTAGTACAAGTGAGTGCGAGTGCAAGTATATCATGTACTGCAGAGTGTGTGCACAGATTTGCGGAGAAGTGAGATCCAGTTCGTTGTGTATGTATGTGCGTGTGTATGAGTGCTGCTGCTCCATTGCTGTGTTTGTCTGCTTGTAATGTGATCGCTCGGGTGTATCAGTGCTGGACGAAAATACCACGACAATTGTCATGGCGATGCCGATTGAGTTGTGTGCTGTATGTAATGATGTTTGTATGCTTGACTGTGGCGATATACAACGGGGTGTCGAGTGTTGAGTTTGGGTGAGATTAGGTTGTTGCGATGTGAGAGATTGTGTAGACTCGTAGAGAGAATTTTCAGTGATTACGTTGGTGTTAGTATTTCTGTGTTTTTGAGTGAAGTTTTCGTGTTTTGTCTAATCTACATTTTGCTGTTTTGCATTTATTATCTTATATTTATTATCTGAATAAACGTAATGTTGTTTATGTTGTAATTTTGTGATTGACTTAGAAAATTTGCAAGCAAAACATATTGAGATTTATATATTTGTGCTGAAAATGTGGTATTTATTATATTGCAATCTATTACATTTTTCTTAATTAAAGCTAACTTTTACTAATTAAATATTTTCTCCGCAGGAAATATCTTTTGTAGTAATAATGGCTTCTACAAGTAAAAACGCAAGATTTCAGAGGAAAACCGAAGTTTTCAAGAGAAATGGACAGAACAATATTTATGCATACAATCAGGGGAAAGCACTGTGCCTTGTATGCCAGGAAACCATTTCTGTTTTAAAAGAATATAACATCAAAAGACACTACATCACAAAGCACAAAGAATATGAAAATATGACAGGTGAAGCACATAAAAAGAAAAATATCATTCTTGCAGAAATCTCTGAAAGGACAACAGTCAGTGTTTGCAAAGAAAGTTAAGGAATATGATGCATCTCTCAAAACAAGCTTTTTGATTAGTCAAATCCTTGCAAAAAGACTGAAGCCCTATTCTGATGGTGAGGTAGTTAAAGAATGTTTGTGTGTAGCTTCAGACAATATGTTTCCTGACAAAAAGAAACTAGTTGAAAACATAAGCCTTTCAAGATATACTGTTGCTAGAAGAATAGACAGTCTTTCAGGGAATATTGAAAGTACAATGGCCAAGCGAGTTAGTGCTTTTTCTTCATACTCTGTTGCTCTTGATGAGAGTTGTGACACCACAGACACTGCACAACTGGCTGTGTATATTAGGGGTGTTGACAATGACTATAATATTACAGAGGAAATGGCTTCACTACAAAGCATGAAGGGAACCACAACAGGACAAACTATTTTTGATGAATTGGAAAAGTATTGTCAAGGTTTGGACTGGACTACACTAATTTAGTCTCCATTACAACTGATGGTGCGCCTGCGATGTCTGGTCAGAGAAATGGGGTTGTTGGATTACTGAAGACTAGAATGGGGTCACAAAATATTGACTCAGGTTCACTTATTGTGCTGCATTGTATCATACACCAGGAAGCTTTGTGTGCAAAGACAATAAACTTTGAGCATGTGACTAATATTCTTGTGAAAGCTGTCAATTTCATTAGGTCAAGAGGTCTAAATCACCGCGAGTTTCAGCAGTTAATGGCAGACATTGATGCAGAGTACAGTGATGTGAAGTATTTTTGTGAGGTAAGGTGGCTAAGCAAAGCAGGAATGTTGAAGAGAGCATATGACCTTTTGGAAGAAATTGCGCTGTTCTTAGATATGAAAGGTAATGCTATCCTGAATTGAGAAATAAGGAATGGAGATGTGACTTAGCATTTTTAGTAGATATAACTGATCATCTCAGTGTACTGAATGTTAGACTTCAAGGAAAAGATCAACTAATAAATGAGATGTTCTCACTGATCAAAGGCTTCCAGATAAAATTGCGTCTATGGGAGTCACAAATCAGAAACAAGAACCCAGCCCACTTTCCTACACTGAAAAACCATGACACTAGCAACCTTCAGTATCATAAGTATGGTGACAAGTTGGCAGTCTTACGAGAGGAATTTTCAGAAAGATTTGGTGACCTCAAGAAACATTCACAAGCCATTGAAGTCTTTGCTTCTCCTTTTTCTGTGGATGTGACAGCAATTCCTGAGGATATGCAAATGGAAATAATCGAACTACAATGCAATGATGAGCTAAAAAGAAGTTTGATGATAGTTCAGTATACCAGTTTTATAAGAAGCATGTATCAGTAACAGTGTATCCAAAACTCTCTGCTCATGCAAGGAAAATGATGGCAGTGTTTGCAGCACATATGTATGTGAGCAGCTCTTTTCAAAAATGAATCTGGTTAAAAACAAGTATAGATCTTCACTTACTGATGAACATTTGAAAGTACCCAATGTGTAGCCACATCATCCATACAGCCTGATATTGATGAGTTGGTGTCCCAAATGCAACATCAACCATCTCACTAGGGTTTTTCATTTGCAAATTAATGCTCAGGAAATGTCTGTTTTTATAATAATTCTTGTTAATGATCCCAGTCAACCAACAATAACTAATTATTTATGTTTGTACATTATAATAATAAGGTACGGTAGCCTTTCATTTGCTAATTTATAGTAAGGAAAATGCATTTGTTTGGGAATTCTTATTTTTGTGATCCCAATATAAATAAAATCAGTAACAAAATTATTTCCTGCCTTTATCAGTATAATCTCTCATAATATGTCTTCGACCGTAGTAAATAACATGAAATAGTAAGAGTTATGTGGCCCTCCATACCAACAGAGTCGTGACTAGTGGCCCTTTGGGAAAAAAGGTTGCACACCCCTGGTGTACACTGAAGGAGATGGAATTCCCTTATGAAATATCACCCAATACACGTTCTTAAACAATGAAATCACGTAGATACAATCTGAGAATCGGAGCAGCGTCGGCTTTAACAATGAACATGTGATTGCACTCACACAAAGATAAAATTAACACTGATACAGCTTAACTTAAATAGCCCTTAAATTGCACTGGTGGAGGGGTAATTGATGGTTATCACAGGGTCTTTACTTGAATTCAAAGTACGTAAATGGCAAGGCATGGGATACAGGCAGGATTCTAACAAAGGGAGGATTGCTTTGTGGAGGAAGAGGTTAAAGTTTAAAGAAATGGAATTTTAAGGAGTTTAAGTAAAAGGGGAAAGGGCTGGTCTTGACTACTTGCAAACGTACAAACCTTTTATGACTGTTGTTGGCGCCTACAACCATTCCAGGTGTCCTTTGAAGTCAGTCCAACCAGCGGAGCTGGAGAAAAATGCAGCGCGTCCACCACAGATGAAATCAGAAGAGCGTCTCTCTCCTGCTTTTCAAAAGCAGGGCTTCTTCGAGCGTCTGGCGGGGCCAACTGTACCTGCAAGCATGTCAAAAAGACCAGCAAGGAGGGCATAGGAAAAACACACTTATCATTATATGCCTACAGATCAAAATGTTACCTGTTCTCTAGTGCTAAATGGCCTTTTTGGCCTTCCCTATCCCTACATGTCTCCCCATTGCGTGATGGGGGGGAAAGGGGTTTTGTATTGTTTACTGGATCGCGTGATTTTGGGGGGGGGGGGGAGGCCTGCTAACGGCTGTTGACTGGTTCAAGTAAGCCCGGTTTCCCTGCGACGCCCGACTCGAGAGGCAGAGGAATAACAGATTAATTCTAAATTAAATGACGGAATCAAAGTTACAGGAAGAGAGGGATGTTTATTCTTGACAATATATATATATATATACATATATATATATATATATATATATATATATATATATATATATATATGTTCTTCTTCATTATATTTTGTCCTGCATTGGGGTTGCTCCAGAAGGTACATAAACCCTTTTAGTTTTCAGCAGGTCTTTTGGAATGAGTTTCAGTCTCCACTTATCATAACCCTAGTTACAATCAACCACATTTAGTTCGGTATATAGAAAATTTGTCGTTTTGAAGTTGAATCTAAAACGACTGTGTACAATAACTTTTTACAGATTTTTTGATCTGTCAGTGACTTAACTTCGATTTTCTTGTCTGAGTCTCGACCCATCAGTTTTGGTCTGTGTACGTTTTGTGATCCTCCGTTTTATGCTTGGAACAGATCGACGTCATCAAGAGGATTTTAGCCAGCCCCTGCGAGACTATTTTTAGTAACATTTTCAAGATTTTATTTTTTTTACTATTATTATTATTAATATTATTATTATTATATTATAGTGCAAATTATTTTATTTTTAGTTGCTACCTTCAAATCGTCAGCTACATATTCTTAGATTTTAAATTTTTGTTGTTCTGGACTTCCAATCCAACTGAGGATTTTATTTATATCATTTTAGTGCCTCGGTATATTTTATATATATATATATATATATATATATATATATATATATATATATATATATATATATACATATATACTGAAATATATATATATATATATATATATATATATATATATATATATATATATATATATATATATATATATATATATATATATATATATATATATATATATATATATATATCTTTTGTGAAGTGAATAGTAGTTGTTGACTGCAAATACGAAAAAAGGTAGAAGCTGTATAGCTTATTGTTTGTGTTGTATTTGTAGGATTCCATAGTTGAAAGAGTTGAGAAATGAAGATTTTCGACGAATATGTGGTAAAATGTTTAACAAAGGTGAAGAGATAACTCAGACATTTACAGATGGTTTGATATGTTGAGAGAATGGAACCAATAGGGTAATAACACTTCAGAAACCTCTGAGGTTTTGGCAAGAAAAGTGCACTGCTAAGGTAAATAGATAGGAAAGATGTTGGCATGGAAGGGTCTTCTATTTGTCGGCAGTATGATTTGTTTGCATGTAAGAAATAAATGTGAATGGCGTTTGTGAAGATACATTTATTTGATGACCATGACTCTTTAAGATAAGGTCAATGAAACTTATATCTTTTCAGAAATTATTGTGGACCATGGTTTGTGTTGGTGACTTTTCTCTGTTTCTCCAATATGCATTTTGCATTGAGCAAACATCATTGTGCATTTTTCTGTTTTGAAAAAAAGTCATTATTCTTAACATTTTAAAGAAAATTAATGATTATTTTTTTTTTATCAGAGATATTCAAGAATTCATGGTCGTGTTGGACAAATATTTTGGGCGTGGTGGGCGGACATGCTATGGCAACATAGCATTTTGGTCTAGAATAATTATGACTTGTTTATTTTGTAACACTGACCAAATGTTAGTCACTAGTGTTGATTGTTCTTGATCACCTTCATGCACGATCAGATTTTAATCCAGCAACTTTTCCTTTAGTTACAAGTTTCTTGCATTTACATGGGGTAGCCATCACTCATGTATGCTCCAGAATGTCCTCCATTCTCACTGACTTCCATACATTCACACTGATTTCTCATCATTGTCAAGAATTTCTTATCTCATGTTCATCAACCTTTCACGCTTAATGGGTTCCAGTTATTCTGAAGGACGTCTTCCGTTCCCTCCCATCGCTACGGGCATCCACGATCAAAGATGGTGTTCTTAAAACGATCAGGAATTATGTCCTAATATCCCTATGGACTTCCCATTTCTGTTTTGGAACTTGGTAATGACTCACATTCATCATCCTCCTAACCACTTTATAAGCATATCTATCCATTGTTATGAGAGTATTCCATTCATATTCATGGATGTATTCTATTTCATCTTCTTCTTCTTCTTCATGTTTTAACGTATTATTTTTAAAAGATTTGTATGGGGTGAGTGCCGTCAGTGCAGCTCTTTTGAAGGACTTTTGATTTGGTTCTTTGGGCATGACCAGTGGCTCCTAGATACAAACCTTTGCCCTGTTTCTTTTACTGTACTTCCTTTCATATTTGCTTTCTTCCATCTTACTTTCCACCCTCTCCTAATAATTTATTCTTCCCAGCTGCGAGGTTTTACTCCTGTACATCTTTCAAACCTTTTACTGTCAATTTGTTTCAGCGCTGAATGTTATTGGAAGTGTTTAGTGGCTTTGTTTTATATTTAATTCAAGTCAGGTAAACATTATTTGTTATTTTAAAAGACCTCTGTCATTCATACCATGGTTTCTTATCGTTCATTCCGAAGAATGTCTACGATTCGTAGCAAAAATCGTCTTCAATTATTATTCAGAGGAATCTCGGTAAAAGTAGTCGGATTTATATTATAAATATATTATAGCATACCGAAGTATGACGTATGTGTGTATGCATATGCTAACACCAACGAGTGAAATATCATTATAGTTAATATATATTCATTTGAAATACACAGGCACTTGACGCGATAAACAGTTTGTTATTAGAGTCGACGAGAAGACATTAAATATTTATGAAGATGAGAGAGAGAGAGAGAGAGAGAGAGAGAGAGAGAGAGAGAGAGAGAAGTCCATAGAGTGAGAGATGTTTTGCTAACTTAAAATGTTAGATGAGAGTAAATCAACTTAAACTGTCTAAAATATACAAAATTTTTTAAACTAAGTTAAAAATATTGTAAGAGTGAATATATGAAATTGGAATTTGAAAGAGATAACCTACGAAGGACAGAAATGTTGTCAATCTAGCATTCATCATTGTCCAGGGTTAGGCATTGAAAGTAAAATAGGTCTTAGGGAAAAGTGAGGGAGCTGCTCCCCTCTTTGGTCCTAAGTAAAACAACCAAATATCTGCTGCATGAAACTTTAGACGGTTCTCTTTGGTCTTAGCACGAATAAAATCCCATAAAATTGTTAATCATGTAACCATAAGTTTTCTGTTGGGACAAAACTGCAGACTTGGCAGGGCATCAATCAAGCACTTCTGGATTCTGCTAGAACCATTGCTTTACAACCTTTGCATTGTGGACCGGAAATTTGCGCCATAAGATACATATTGGCATGAGATACGGAAATAATAGTTTTCCAACTAGGGTACATAAAAATGTCCTGTAAATTGCGATATACTGATTGCTTGTTCAGACGCTCATCAATGATAATTAACTCGAGGGGTCCACTGGCAGCAATCCATCATAATAACCCAATGATATTCTGACCCTCTTGAAGGACGATACAGCATATTTCAACCGGTGAAACAAGATGTTATTAGTTAGTTATATATAAAAAAAAAGAGTTATAGGCCTACAACTATTGTAAAGACTTATATTTTGTTCCTATTTTTATATCTGTAGTAATATAGAACTATCTTATGAATCATAATCTATAAATGAAAATTATAAAGTTTTCCAATAACATAGGAATGAAGTGAAATTATATATCAAGACAACTATATGAAAATAACTGTAATATTCAATCCTCCATTAAACAGAGAATTATTGAGAAATCAATTAATATAGTTATTGATCATTTTGTTTTAGGTCTAGGATATATACAGTCATAAAAACAAAATAGCAAAAGTTTCTTTTTTTCATATTGCAATAAAAGTGTATTATTTTCATTGATAGGCGAATTCATCATTTTTTATATATAACGTTCAGTGCACTACAAACGTATACACTACATACCGCCTGCTTATGATAGGAATAATCAGGTTAATGGTAAAGGCAGAGGCGTGCTAATATTTTAAAAATAAGTCAACTTAAATTTCATGAGGCTTCTAGTTTTATTTGAGGCGCCAACAATGAACCCCATGCGCATCAGACGTGAAATCTAGAAGATAACACTGGCAAATCCCTTCTTCTTCTTTATGCTGTTGCGTTAGCAATGGTTTCAACTTTGCCGTAATCCTGTGATGCATTCCTGCCCCATGCAACCTATTCCACACAGTCTGCACAAATATTTTTCAGTCCAAGCTGCTGTTTTACAGCAACTGCTGTAATCAGGGGTTGTATTTTGACACCTGCAACAATCATATTGTCTTATATCCCTTGTGGTGCTTCGAGGAGTTCCATATTATAGTCCTAATTTCTAAACTATTGCCGTTCTCTAAAACAATTTAATCCATCTATGAATGGTTCTATCGGTATATTAAGCCTTCTTGATATCTCTCTAAGAGGAACTTATACCAAATGCAGTGCAATATATTGTCTCTGTAAGTGTGGGATGTTTCTTTAAAGGCAGACGATCCATCGTGAACGTGAAGGGATTACAAAACAGTTAAGTTTGTCTCAAAAATCATAATCGAACAAAGAGTGAGGTCGCATGGTGCACTTTTCAGGTTATTTTTTTTTATTTTAATCTTTGATAGCATTGTGTAAGTTTCCAATGTTTTCTGTAAAATTTAACAAATGGAATCGTTCAACTACCATCACTTTAGAAATGATAATGAATAGCAGAACTATGTTTTGATTGGTACTATGTGATAGCTGTCTCCTTTGTTGCCGAAACGTGGAAATTGGCCTGGTGTGGATGTTTTGATGCGCAACATGATTGTGTGCAGAAGTGGGGTCTTCATTTTACGGTCTGCCACACTCAAGTGTGGAAAGAATTTTCACACTCTTTTAAAGTGTTCATCTGACAAGTCATATAGATTGCATATATTATATGATTCATTGACTTATAATTTTCGGTCATTTGCAGATATTATATATCTGTTTATATATTAAACTGAATAAAAAGCCATCAAATTTTTTAAATATTTTGGTCTGAATCATTTACCTACATTATCGATCGAGCTATTTCTTGACACGGCAAATGTATTTTTTTATTTAAGTGACAGCAACTTTAGTTTCTATCTAATCAAGGTAACTTAAATCTACTTAAAATTGTTTTAATAAATTTAAAAAGTGATTGTGATGAACTTAATGATCTTTAGACTGTGAAGGAAAGCTCTGGGTTGAGTGACTAAAGTTTAGGAGAGAATGGAAGTCAGTGGTGTGGAAATTTGTGACATAACGTTTTTTTATCAGACGATATTTTTATCACTTTCAAGTTTCGTTCACGTCATGTAGTTTCTGTTAGTGGAAAATAATTTTAAAAATGATATATAGTTCATGACGTTCTAAAGATGACAGTGACTTTTTCAAGATTCATAAGATTTTTTCCATTTCGAACAGAAAAATGGATTGATCAGCATATGTTGGAAACAAAGGTGATCAAAAATTATGAAATAACAGTTCTAATTTGGGAAATCAATGATAAAAAATTATTTCCATTCATTGGTTAAAATTTGATAATGTGATGACCAGCTACACTTCCATGGACAAAGGTCTTAAGCTGCGTGGCTAAATATAAATTTTAACGCTGGTCAAAAAAATTTTTTTTTTTTTTTATACAAAATAAAAAAATTCTGAAATATTTTGAATAATGTATGTGAAAGGTTAAATATAGGATTTAACATACGGTGAAAGTAAACTTTTAAGTTAGAAAAGATTATAAAAAAATCTGGAATACTGGAGTTAAATTGGTGTTTGGTAGGAGATCAGGTTATTTGAAAAAAATCTGGTTGAACATAAAGATTTGAGATGCAAAAGTTTAAAAATTAAAAAACTTTTTTAATTTTTCGTTTTAACGATTTCCGTTTTAGTCACTTTTCTGAATAACCTCATATTTTCAAAATACGTTACTTGTACAGGGTAATGACCATTTATTTTCACAACCATCCTAAAACCCCCATAGGGTGGTAGTGCCGTCAGTGTACCTCATGCGATGCACTGTAGGCATTAGTTAAAGCTTTTTGCAGTGTCCCTTAGTCCCCTTTCATTCATTTTATTGTACCTACGTTTATTTTTTCTTTATTTTTCTTTCCACCCTCTCCTATCAATTGTTTCATAGTGCACCTGCGAGGTTTTTCTTCTGTTTCACCTTTCAAAACTTTCTACTCTCAATTTTCCCTTTCAGCTGCGAATGGCCTTATAGGTCCCAGCGCTTGGTCTTAGGTTTAAATGTTACTATTCTGTTATTTCTCTTTTAGCTATCCTATTCTGAAAAATTTAAAAGATCTAGTATATAATTCTCATGGACTCAAGGTTGTTTAGAATAGTAAGATTACGGATATATTGGCGTAGTGAAAGTCTGTGAATTTGACACTCGAATTCTAAACAAACTAGCAAAATAGTAGAACTTAGTAATCAAAGACGTTCGGAGGATTTTAACATGACATCCGTTAGATATGAAATGCTTCATGTGTATGTGTCATATGAAACGGCATTTTGTATTAATGGGTCTCTTGAATTGTTGTCATTTCTGCTTATTACGGGAATGAAAATTGTTAACTTCTGAAGGAATTTGTAAATTAGTGAATGAAGTAAAATACAGGTTATAAAAAAACTTATTGGTACATAGGTCCCCATATTTTACAAATGAATTCTCAATACGGTTTTTAAAAACTGGTTGCTCTAGAAGAGAATGGTTGTGGTAAAATGTTATTACCTTTCAAATACGTTTAGCTAATCGTAAAGAAACGAATCTAAGACACTGGTAACAGACACGATCAATGAGTATTACAGTGAAAGAAGAAACTCTAAAATTATGGAGGTTACTTACCGGGATGATTGTCTTGGTTTACTTGGAAAAAAGCAAACGCCACTAGGGGTTTCGTGAAGACACATCTTGGGATGCTGCTAAAGTCCGCCACTAACGTTCAGTTATACCTGCGCAGTTATGCCTGCACAGTAGGCCTGTGCAGGCAAACCTCCACCACTAATGATACAATCTCTTTCCTCAGTCCTCCATAGCAGCCATGGCAACAACAGACGATGCTCTGGCTGTAAATGGTTTGCTGACAACATATAAAAAATTATAAACGTCAGGTAAGAAGTCCAGTGGAAGAGTGGTTAAAAAAACTAATTTAATACTCCTATGTGAATTTGTTAAAAGTTTAAATTTGACCCCAAATACTTTCATAATATTTATTGAATATTTTTTATTGAATATTTTATAAATTATTAATTATGGCAAGATGATTAGTTATTATTATTATTATTGTTTATTTTTATTTTTATTTTCATTAAAATTTAAACATGATTTGTTTTCATAGAAAAGAGAAAGATCATTAATGATTAGTCATTATAACATTCAAAGAACTACTATTCCTTTGTTTCATTTGTGTGTTGTTTAGAAATCATTTTAAAATATTTATCATGGGATGTAGCAATGAAATAAACATCTATAATTAATAAGTTTTTTTCATCAGATTCAACAGTTATTATTTTTTTCATTATTTTAAATTGAAATTCATGATGCATAAATGAATAGAGGCAAAATTCTCATTTTACATAAAGCATCATAATAAATGAAGCTCTCATTTAAAACTAATACGAGAAATATGGCGAGTTAATAAGGCACATGAATAAACATCCAAAGAGATTAATCTGTTCTTGATGACTCTTTGCATTTTACTTGATCACGATAAGGCTTTTGTTATGTAAAATTTAAAACAAAGGCCAGACAACGTTGGGATTGGAATGATGCAGTCCAGTTTCAGCCCTTCCATAAAATTACCACTATTGTCGTGGAAAAATTCTTGAATCATAAATGTTAGAAATTCTCACATACGAATCGCGAAAAGAAACCTCATTGGAATTGTAATTCTAAAGCAATAGATCTGCATCTCATGAAAACAAAATTTTAATGGGATACGACGAAGCATTTTTGACTTTGAAAGTTCTTTGAAGAAGAGCCGCTGTTCAGCTGCCACTATGGCTTTGATGTTTTAATTCTTCTTCATCAGCTTCTTCTGCCTTTGTGGGCCTTGCCTTGGGAGCTCATTCACATTTTTTGTCATTTTGTTCCAGGAAACAGAGAATTCAAGGGATGGCGAGAGTTCGAACAATAATGTATCTATGTTTTTAGAAGGTGTTGTAGTGTTGAGGATTTAGTCGATGTGGCACATTTGCTTTTTTAGTATTGTTTTTGATTAACATATATTTACCTCTCTCTCCCTGTCTCACGCATGGAAATGTCTGCACTCTGACAAATGTATGTGTATATAAAATTGAACAGACACGAAGTCCAAATATACTGCTTAACCGACTGATCCACCGAGGCTTAACAACTAAATCCGATATATAATTAATTTAGGTATAAACAATTTTCAGTTTAATAAAACCCAACACTCTTTTCCTGACTGGAACAAATTATCTGCCCGGGAAAGTTGCCTCCCCACATTAATGTTGAAGTACTCATACACAGGAAGTTTGGCCGGAGGCTCCTCGATTGAGATGAGCTATTTGCTGAGGCTGCCTGCGCAGGCGAGAAAAACTACGTAGGTTGTTCGCATTAACGCTCAGTTTTGCCTGCACATACCGACTGTGCAGACATAACTGCGCAGGTATAAGTGAACGTTAGTGGCGGCCTTAAGTCTATTTTTACGCAAATCGTGCCGTTGTTTATTATGGGTCGCGCTGTAAAGGCCAATAGATTTGTTAAAGACTGCCACTAACATTCAGTTACACCTGCGCAGCTATGCCTATGCAGGCAAAACTGAACGTTAGGCCGGTCCTAGACGTAACTGTTTATCTGAACGATATAACTGATCAGATAAATCGTTACGATAAAACTGACGTGTAGGGGGGAAATTTGCGCAGATTTTGATCGTTTTAGATGAACTGATCGAGCGGCATGAACAGTTGAATCATTCATACTTTTTATCTGAACGATCTAACGAGTGTTTACCTTTCAGATGAAAATCTCACGTGTAGGGGGAAAACTGTACAGATTATCAGTCTATTTGTGACTTAAATACAGTGTGCAGGTATTTGCCAGCTTTTCACAAATTCTTCATTATGAAACGCAACACATTGGAGGAGTTTATTGAAATTTACCAAACCGAAGAGTGTTTATGGAAAGTTAAGTGCAAAGAGTATCATAACCGTGACGAAAGAAACGCAGCATATGAAAAATTAATTAACAAGTTTAGGGAGACAACACCTGATGCTGATCGTGATATGGTTGTCAAAAAAATCAATAACTTACGCACCACATATAGAAAAGAGTTGAAGAAAGTACAGGCTTCCAAGAAATCTGGGGCAGGATCAAATGATGTTTATGTTCCAAAACTGTGGTATTTTGAACATCTTGCCTTTCTACACGATCAAGAAACACCACGAGAAGGTCTCACTAATATTGAGGAAAATGAAAGGGAGGTGAGTTATACATGTATATTTTTAATTAAGTGCAACACACCCATAGAATAAATGGTATTAATATTTGAAGTAAATGTGTTCAACACATTATTCTGAACCATCTCGTGCATTTAATGAGACAAAGTGAGTTAAAGTTGCCTTTATATTAATAACGACGTTATTGAGATATGTAATAAGGTATGAATGATTTGAGTTACGCAGTCAAATTGTTAATGTTTCCGTCTCGTATGTCACACAAGTAGATAATTATGTATAATTTTCACTCTAAAATTTTATTTAACCTATCATTTAACAGCAAAACAAATAAAAAATATTAATTATGCTCTATTATCCGGCCCGTTGGCACATGAAACACTGGATCATATATTACATACATAATACCCAGAAAGCAATTTCAGTTACCTAAGAGGTTCTTTTATGTAGCATTGTCACACACATACTTGAGCACGAAGATGTAGCTACAACCTTAATTTCGCTTCACTCGATAAAGTTGTCTTGCCATGGCAGTTTACCTTCACTGATGAAATAATCAGCGAAATTTTCTCTGATAATTTTGGTGGCTTCCATCGGGTTTCCTTGGTTTCCTCGGGCGATATTCATCATATTTGAATCTTCAGCTCTTAAACCTTGCACAGTGGTACCGCAGTTTACATTTTCTACATCAAAGCAATCCGCAGAGGCATAGCTGAGCGAAGATTTCAGTAGATAATTGTGCAACACACAACAAGCCATAACTACGGCAGCAATGTTGTCTAAACTCAAACTGTAACGATATATCGGAATGGTGTAGGGGCAGCGACGTTTAGATGGCTTGGAACAATTTTTATCTGATCAGTTATATCGTTCAGATAAACAGTTACGTCTAGGGCCGGCCTTAGTGTGTTCAGTTTTGTCTGCACAGGCCGACTGTGCAGGCATAACTGCGCAGGTATAACTGAACGTCAGTGGCAGCCTTAAGAGAGTTTCATTGTAACTGAATGTTCTTTGAGGGGAAAAGCCGGAAGGCAAAGAAAGCATAAAGGAATTGGAATTGGAGTAGAGAATTTAGGCCAAAAGCCAAGCGCTGGGACCTATGAGGTCATTCAGCACTGAAAGGGAAATTGACAGTAAGGTTTGAAAATGTAACATGAGGAAAACCTTGCAGCTGCACTGTGAAACAATTGTTAAAGAGGGTAGAAAGTCAGATGGAAGAAAGAGAATAAGAAGGGAGGTAGAGAAAAGGGAATAAAAGAGGTTGCAGCTAAGGGTCGAAGGGACCCTTCAGAGAACCTTAAGTCATGCCTACAGTGCACCACGTTAGGTGCACTGACAGCACTATCCACCCACAGGAGAGTTGAGGAATTGCTTAAGCTGAGGATGGCATACTCAATAAAGGATTGCTGAGGCCGAGAAGGATAGACCAGAAGTAAGGGTGAGGAAGTGAGTCGCAAAAAGAAATTGCTTAGGCTGAGGAATAACGTCAACAAGCATAAACCCTTCAGCCCCCAACTGCAACCCCATTTCATTCCTTTCACTGTACCTTTGTTCATATTCTCTTTCCTCCATCTTACTTTCCACCCTCTCCTATCAATTGTTTCATAGTGCAACTGTGAGGTTTTCCTCCTCTTACTCCTTTCAAACCTTCTTGCTGACAGTCAATTTCCGTTTCATCGCTGAGTGACCTCATAGGCGTGATTGTGCATGACACTTGGGAATGAAGGTTTGTGTTTATAGTTTAGGGAATGAAAACTTTATGGCATCTAGGCCCCTTAGGGGGATAGTGCTGTCAGTGCACCTCACATGTTACAGTGCAGGAATTACTTAAGACTCTTTGCAGCATTCCTTCAGCCCCTAGCTGAGACCTCTCTCATTTCTTTTACTGCCGTTCATATTCCTTTTGACTTTCCACCCTCTCTAAAAAATTTTTCCTAGTGCAACTGTGAGGTTTTCCTCCTGTTAAACCTTTCAGACCTTCTTACTGGCTTTCAATTTCTCTTTCAGTGCTGAATGGCCTCATAGGTCCCAGGGCTGGGCCTATGGCCTAAGTTTTATTATCTTATCTATGGCATCTAAGGCCTTGTCCACACGATCGGTTATCGCCCGGCTGTGTTGATCCTTCAACCTGCTCCATCTCCCTTGGCGTAATTGTTAAAGCCACACTTGCTTGTAGGTGAATTGAATTGTTGTCTTGTTGGGCAGTAGTAAATGAGTGGTAGCCAGGCCCATACAAGATATATAAATATATATATATATATATATATATATATATATATATATATATATATATATATATATATATATATATATATATATATATATATATATATATATATATATATATATATATAGCCGCCTGAATGGTATTAATCATTGATGTAAAACATCGAGAACAGAGATCATAAAATTTTAGCCTGTGTAAACAATGTTGTATAAAATAAGTATTGAATAAATACTATATATATAATATATAAGGAAGAGGTAGACCAGTACTTGAGTAAACATTTTTTATTGCAACTAGTTTCGAGGCTGAAATATACACCATCATCAGGCATCTAAAACACAAGTTAATCAATACATTTTTTAACAAACACTCACTAAAATAGAAGTATAATAAAATAAACACATCAGAACTAACTACCGATATTTAAAATTGAACAGTACCGTTTAATCTATAAAAGAACAGTCAAGAAGGAATAGAAGGCAAATACAAAGTTAGTTACATAAGATAGATACGGAATTAGCGTCTCAGTTGTGGTAAACTCCACATCACTGGACCGACTGGCTAATATAGAAAAAGGAACTATACTCTGAGGATGGTCGTGCTGGAGGGAATGATCGCGAATGGCACTAAATGCTTGTTTGTTAAGTGGCTTGTTTGTTCTAACTGATCGGCCTAGGTGTTCAAAGACACGAACTCGAATCTGGCTTTTCGATTTGCCAATAGAAGATGCATTACAACAACTACATGCATACTTATAGACTACAGATGACTAGTACTTTGGGCACCGTATCTTTGAACTTTAAAAACTTTTGTATTACATTTTTAGGCCTGAATATAACTGTGAGACTGACTTCAGGGTAAAATTCCAGTAGAAATTTAGGTAATCTCTTTCTCAAGGAAAAACTGCTTTTACCCATGTAAGACGAGGAAAAATAAATAGTAGCTTTGTTTCCTGTTATTTTTGGAGGAGGTGAACTTATTAATTTTTGAAATTGTTTTCCATTGTAAGTGTCAATGAATTTAGCACCGAATCCATTATGAAAAAGAATGTCCTTTATGCAAGGAAATTCAAAATGGAAGCTAACATAATCAGAACAAGTCTGAATTGCCCTAGTCACTGAAGTTTTCACTAAGTTTTCAATAGGTATAAAAGATGAAAATTTGGTTGAAAGGCCTGTGAAACTTGGCTTTTTATATAACTTTGTTTAAAACTCACCACATTATATATATATATATATATATATATATATATATATATATATATATATATATATATATATATATATATATATATATACACACACATATATACTGTATATACATATAAAGTTGGAACTGGTCAGGACCTACACTCGTCTCATATTTTTCACCCGTTGTTATGTGTGATAAATGAACCACGTACATAAGTTATTATAACCATATATATATATATATATATATATATATATATATATATATATATATATATATGTTTTAAATGGAAAAACATAAAATTCTGTAAATGGAAAAAGAACTTTCATTTCATCCCCGTTAAAAATCTCAAAACTTCCAAGGAAATCCAGGAGATACATGCGAACACGCTTACGGACAAACACGCTCGCGCACACACGCACACACATACATATATATATATATATATATATATATATATATATATATATATATATATATATATATATATATATATATATATATATATATATATATCACAAATATTATATATTATAAATGTCATTTAATATCCATTTATTTATATAATAATATATTTATATATTTATATATATATATATATATATATATATATATATATATATATATATATATATATATATATATATATATATATAAATATTAAGTTACAAATGTCATAATATATATATTTACCTCGGGAATATGTTTGTATATATAATTATATATATATATATATATATATATATATATATATATATATATATATATATATATATATATATAATATATATATATATATATATATATATATATATATATATATATATATATATATATATATGTCACGTTATGATGGTTTTTAGGAACTGCTGGTTCCCCGCTCGTTCCCTTTGTGGATTGCTGCCTCCTTACCTTCAAGTTTTTTTGTTTGATGTTTTCGTGGTGATGCCGTTTTCTGTCTTCAGTCGGGTCTGGTAGGGCAGCAAAAGTAGCGCAGTGGCAGCAGCAGCAGGCAGTTTTTTGGAGTCGACGTTGGTCGAGTTTTTGAGCAGCAAATTGGAGCATACGGCGGAGCACGTCGTAGAGGTGGAGTGTGACCATGAGTAGTCGTGTGACCACGAGCTGCTCATCTTTGATGACAGCGTGAGGCTGTCCTGACGTCTCCATCGGGGTTTTCTGGTTGATGGGTTTTTGTCCCTGTTACAGCTGAGGGCTGTCTTGGTGCCCCGATGGAGGACGTATGTTTGGTTTTTACTCGTCATTTGTGATGTGTCTGTTGAGCTGCTCATCCTTATGATGCTTTTTGGTTATTCATGATATGTTCATTTATTTTAAATTTAATTGAACCTGACTCGACTGTAAATATGTACATAGCTTACTGTAAATAAATCAATTTTAAGGTAAATTATTTTTATTTTGTAAATAAATTAATTTTAAGCTCATTTTATTGTTTTTGTTGTTTTCCCCTCCTTTGTTTGTTGCATCTGCCGTCAGTCATGACAGCCCCGTCCTGAGTATGTTAAAGAACCTGCATAACGGCCCCTCCGGTCGTTACAATAGCGACCGTGACAGGACGGCTCTGTTTTGGCTGGCGGGGTTGTTATGCATTGGAGGAGATGTAAAAAAAAAATATTTTTTTTTTTCTTTTAGGTGGGAGGTGTCACGTTAAGTGATGGTTTTTGCGGGAACTGCTGGTTCCCGCTCGTTCCTTTTTGTGGATTGCTGCCTCCTTACCTTCAAGTTTTTTTGTTTTTGATGTTTTTCGTGGTGAGCTGCCGTTTTTCTGTCTTCAGTCGGGTCTGGTAGGGCAGCAAAAGTAGCGGCAGTGGCAGCAGCAGCAGGCAGTTTTTTTGAGTCGACGTTGGTCGAGTTTTTGAGCAGCAAATTGGAGCATGCCTATGAAGTGGAGCACGTCGTAGAGGTGGAGTGTGACCATGAGTAGTCGTGTGACCACGAGCTGCTCATCTTTGATGACAGCGTGAGGCTGTCCTGACGTCTCCATCGGGGTTTTCTGGTTGATGGGTTTTTGTCCCTGTTGCACAGCTGAGGGCTGTCTTGGTGCCCCGATGGAGGACGTATGTTTGTTTTTTTTTTACTCGTCATTTGTAATGTGTCTGTTGAGCTGCTCATCCTTATGATGCTTTTGGTTATTCATGATATGTTCATTTATTTTAAATTTAATTGAACCTGACTCGACTGTAAATATGTACATAGCTTACTGTAAATAAATCAATTTTAAGGTAAATTATTTTTATTTTGTAAATAAATTAATTTTAGTCATTTATTGTTTTATTTGTTTTCCCTCCTTTGTTTGTTGCATCTGCCGTCAGTCATGACATATCCTGAGTATGTTTAAAGAACCTATAATATATATGGTCGTTATATATATATATGTTACAAATGTCATATAACATATTTCATTTATAGAATATATATTTGTAGTCTATATAATTATGATATATATATATATATATATATATATATATATATATATATATATATATATATATATATATATATATATATATATATATATATATATATATATATATATATATATATATATATATATATATATATATATATTGGTATAAATAGCGAGCTGGGGAAAAGTAGTAAAATATTCAGTACGGCCTTGCTAATAAGTGACTCGCTACTTGTAAAGCAAGAGGGATGAAGTGGAAGGTCTCCAATGAGACCCAGATGATACAATTCTAGGGTTTTATTCACACAAAGAACAGATCGAAAATTAAGTACAATTAATTTACAAATGGGATTCACAGTTCATTACAAACAAATTACAGGGGAACATATACAAGTACAGCCTAAATTACAAAAGGGAAATAGATCCAAGCACAGGTGAATTATAAAGGAAGGATATCCCAAATGTGCACAGTTAACCTTTGTGGACGGATTGAGCTTCAGTGTGAAGTAAAACAGGTTTGGGGAGGTGGATGGATTGCGCTTCAGTGTGAAGCAGAATTACGCACCACTGTTATGGTAATAATGATTCGAAACAAAGGTGCCAATATTTCTATATGCTATAAATTCACTAATGGTAACTTTTATACAGACGTGAGAGTTGAGCCAGTATCAGTAAATCTTATGACTTCAAGGGGAAAGGTACTGCATCTCTCTCTCTCACATGCGTCTTTTTGTAAATTTGCTTGTAAATATACGAATGGGTTGCTGTTGTTTTTTGTTTTTGTCTTTTACGATAGTATGTCGGTTGTAAATGCAATTTTACAAAGAAAATTGCAAAGAAATATTAGAAAAAGCATGTAAAAGTAAAAAAAAAAGTTACTGAATCTTCCTTCTCGTAAACTTACGTGAATATTTTACAACAAATATGCAAAAAAATTTTTACTACTTTTATTTCTTATCTGTTTTGATATTGTGTGAGAAGTAATAATAATTTTACAAAATCCAAAAAACTTATTCATTAGAAAAAACATATATAAGTTGGTAAAATTTACGATTGTCTTGTAAATGAGGCACCACAAACAGTTGTAAATAGTCATTTTCAACTTCTCGCAGAAGGTAGGGAAAATTTTTAAGATTTTTTTTATTTATACAGTGTGAATGTACATGTCATTCTCTTTCCATTGATGTGATTTTTTTTGTATTTTGCCAACCTCAAAGTTTACCCGGTCTGGGATGCTGCACACTGTTAAATTATGCTGTCCCTTAAGGGTTAATGTAACAGTTGGCAACGGAGTTGAATGTGTGCACATGGCCTCCACAGCTGGGAATGTGTAGTCGCAAACTGGAAACAGAGGACTGCGAACGTGGTATTCAATCACACACGTAACAGTGTCTCCTGAAAAGCAGAGAGAGGCTCTGTTGAGTATTGAAGTTAACATGCATAGGCCTATCACATGAAATGGACAAAGTCCAAGGCTGGAGGAGCCACTTAAATTCACTTATTAAATTCGGCAAAGGTAACTTGTCGCATAAGGCGATGTTAAATCACTAAAATGCCTGACATAGGAGATTCACACAAAAGGGAAACTTCCAGGTGGAAAGTCAAGAAAATTACAGATAACAGAATGGGCAAAAACCCCCCTATCAGACACATACCTGCTTGGTGTATGCTCTCAGCCAGAAAGTAAGGCTGACTTCTAATTATCTTTAAGTGGGAAGCTTCCTCTGCAATAGGCGATAGCGGCTCAGTTTCGTCTTAGGCTAAGGGGGTGCCGCGCCTCACAAGATTTAGAGTGATCACAGCTCATAGGGAGGTGTTACCTCCATCACATTCTGCCAACGTCTCACTGCTCCTTCTTTCTCAGAGCATCGCCCAACCTCTGTCTAGTCATGTGAACTGGGTTGGTGAGCAGTTTATTCTAGTCCATGCTGGTACAATCCGAAACAGGAATTTCTGCCCAGTACAAGATATGAAAAACAAGGACAGAGGGGGAGGAACATAGTATGAAAGCATTTCCTGTCCACTTCAACTGAAAAACTGCCCCTAGTACTGCTCCTTTTACTTTACTTATTGAATTCATGAATAGGGTTTTTTTATAAAATGGCAGGAGGCCTGAATTCTATAACAGCTACCCCTTTAAGCAGATATTTCCAGGCAGGATGGAAAGTCTGCTAGTGAGGGCCGCTGCCATTTCAATTAACAATTACTTAGATATGAATTCTACATAATTAAATGACCACTTATAATATTCTAAGTTAATTATATGCAGTGGTAAGAGCAATGCATCAAATAAACTGATTAAGCAGGTAAAGCAAATAACTAAAATGCATTAAATTCAAAATGAGATAAAATAATGAGATAAAATAATAGACAGATTATATAAACCAAATTTAAAATACACATTAGCATGCAGGGTAAATAAAATGGAGCTAGGAGGGGTCCTCAGCTGTGTACTAGAGAACAGACTTGGGTAACTACAAAGTTGTAAAATAAAATATTTCATAGATACAAGCCCTGGTTAGGGCTACAGACTAGGAGACAATTTAGGCATATATATATATATATATATATATATATATATATATATATATATATATATATATATATATATATATATATATATATATATATATATATATATATATATATATATATATATACCAAGCCAGTGGGGACAACCCAAGCCAGTCCAACTTGCTGCCGGTCTCAAGCCCAGATAAATGGGGAGAGTTGCTGCCTGGTCTAGCCAACCGAGTATGAAAACAGTGGCAAAAACTAAATAATGAATCTCGAGTCGATGATGGAATGCAATACGGCTAGGGCGTACCCCGTAAGTGAAGCACTGCAGTATCCCCTGACAGCAGTGAGAAATATGCAAAGGGTACCGCAGAAGTCCCAACTGCAGCAAGGGAAGTTAGTGAGAAGAAAGGATTGGAAAAAGAAGGGAAAGCTGAGAATTGGAAATTGGAATATTGGTAGCCTACAGGAGTTGGTAGATGTCATGCAGAGAGGAAAAATTATGATTCTGCGTATACAAGAGACTAATGGAAAGGGAAAAGTGCAAGAAAGCTTGGAGAAGGATATAAAATTTACTACGCAGGGGAAGATACAAGGAGAAATGGGGTAGGAATTATTTTCCATCTAGATTTGCAGGAGAATGTCACAGAGGTCTAGCATATCAGTGACAGGCTCATGGGCTTAAAGTTTGTGAAAGATAAGAGAGTATGCCATATCATCTTGGCATAGGAGGAATTCAGAGGAAAATTAGAAGAATATATCAAAAGAGTTCCAAGAAGTAAACTATTAGTGTTATCTGGGGAGATGAATGCCCATGTAGGTGAGAGTTCTTATGGCATTGAGGAAATACATGGAGGGAGAGGTTTTGGCACAAGAAACCAGGAAGGTGAAAGATTGTTAGAATTAGCAGAAGCTATGAATCTGTAAGTCTTGAATACTCAGTTTGAGAAAGGAGATGTCACCTGGTAACATATAAAAGTGGACAAAATGAGACACAAATTGATTATGTTTTGGTTAGGAAGGAAGACAAGAAAATAATTATGGATTGCAAGGTTTTCTCAACTATTAAATAATGAGAATGAGTGTGCAGAACTGAAAAATGTTCCTCCAGTAGAAGGACCAATAGCAAACATCAGAGTGAGTGAAGTCGAGAATGCTATAAAGAAAGGAAAAGTAAATAAGGCTGCAGGAAAGTCAGAGGTAACAATAGAAATGATTAAAGCACTGGGAAATCTAGGCAAAGAGTGGGTGCACACACTATTGGAAAAGATCTGGGATGTAGAGGAAATGCCAAGGGAATGGAGCAATAGTTGGATGATTAAAATGTATAAACAAAAAGGAGACATGTTAAACTGTGGTAAGTACAGAGGAATAAAGCTTTTGGAGCATGTATTCAAGATACTAGAAAGAATAGTAGAAGGAAGGTTGAGAGAGCTGACAGATATACATGAACTTCAGTTTGGGTTTATGAAAGGAAAGAGCACAGTGGATGCTGTTTTTATAGTAAGACAAGTCCAAGGGAAATATCTAGAAGGAAACAGGAAAGTTAATTGTGTTTTGTGGATCTTGAAAAGGCGTATGACAGGGTACCAAGAAGAGTAGCTTATTGGTGTTTGAGAAAGAGAGGAGTGCCAGAGAAGTTGGTAAGGTTAGTGAAGATGATGTATGAGGGTGCAAGAACTACAGTACAAACAAAATATGGGGAGACTAAGACATTCCCTATGGAGGTGGGCCTCCATCAGGGATCAGCTCTGAGTCCATTCTTGTTTCTCGTCTTTATAGACACACTGACATCAGAATTAAGGAACAACGATGAACGGTGGGATCTGTTGTTGCTGACAATTTAGTTATTATAGCAGACACAGCAGAAGAACTGCAAGAAAGGTTTTTAGCATGGAAAGGAGCCCTAGGAAGAAAAGGATTTAAAGTGAACATTGGAAAGACAGAGCTAATGACTAGTGGTAGAGAAGGGCATGAAAAAGTAAACATTCAAGTGGAACATGGTACAGTGCTAAAGCAGAACAATGAGTTTAACTATTTGTGATCAATAATAACAGAAGAGGGAGGTACTGAAAAACCAGTGAGACTGAGAGTGAAAGAAGCATGGTAAAAGTGGAGAGAATTAACTGGAGTTGTTTTAGGCAAGAAAATGCCATTAAAGTCAAAAGGAAGATTTATAAGACAGTTATCAGGCCCGTATTATTATATGGGGCAGAAACCTGGGCACTTAGAGGAAAGAGGAAGGACTGTTGGAAAGAACCGAGATGAGGATGGTGAGATTGATTGCTGTAATATCACTATTGGAAAGGAGGGAGAGTCAAGATATAAGAAGAATGTGTGGTATATGTAATGTAAAGGAGAAGGTTAGGGAAGCTCATTTTAGATACTATGGCCATGTAATAAGAAGAGAGGAGGTGGAACCAATCAAGAGAGCTAAGAACATGCCAGTGATAGGGATGAGGAGTGTGGGGCGTCAATGGATCAGATGGATGGATGTGGTGAGGAAGGATATGGGTGAGGTGGGACTTGGGGAAGAAGATGCTAGGAATGGAAATAGATGGAGAAAGTTGACTCGAGCGGCCGACCCTGCTATACAGTAGGACTAATAAAGGTCAAAAGAAGAAGGAAAGGAATATATATATATATATATATATATATATATATATATATATATATATATATATATATATATATGTATGTATGTATGTATGTATGTATGTATATATATATATATGTATATATATATATATATATATATATATATATATATATATATATATATATATATATATATATATATATATATATATATATATATATATATATATATATATATATATATATATATATATATATATATATATATATATATATATATATATATATGTATACACACTATATATATATATATATATATATATATATATATATATATATATATATATATATATATATATATATATATATATATATATTCTTCTTCTTCTTCTTCTTTTGACCTTATTAGTCACTACTGTTTAATATCAGTTTACACCCGAGTCAACTTTTCTCCATCTATTTCCATTCCTAGTATCTTCCTCCCAAGTCTGAATCACCCATATCCTTCCTCATATATATA
>NC_089742.1:3214539-3249539 GCF_040412425.1 Macrobrachium rosenbergii | reverse complement strand
CTCTCGTACAGGAGAGACCAGCCACTCCGTTGCACTCTGTGTTCGATAATTCTGACTGCCTTTCAAATCCTGAAACTATTGCTGGTCACAGTCCGATTTCTGAAGTCTGTTGAGGCCCTGCCAAATTTTATACGAATTATTTTCCCCATCCTGGAGTTCAATCCTTCACAGCAATTAATGTAGAACCCTTTAATGTAATTTTGGCCTAACCAGGTTATTATTATTATAACGTTGAATAATTGTTTTGTACATTGGCCCCTTATTAATTAGCTTGCTTGTTGCCAATCACTGCAGTATTGCTCACTGTATATAATTAATGAGACTTCCCATTGGGTACCATTTTGCATTGTTTGTCTCCTTGCTTAATTGCTAAATCTCTGTAAATAAACCCCTTTAAATTGTAAAAGGATTCTAATTCCAAATGGCGACCTTACTCATTTAATTGTAAATCCGGGGAAAATCTAAGGTAAGTTTCAAATAACTTTTCCTTTGTTCATTTCTGGGTGCACTTGGTTCCTTTGCAGTCATAAGTTTTAAATTTGTTCAATTCTCTCCCCAACCAAGACGATCAGTTTATGACAGTGACGACCAATTGCCAGGATCTAGTCATATTAGCGTTATTTAGCCTCGCTATTAAGCTAGACTAGAAAAAAAACCAGAAATATATAATCAATTATTTTAAATTTACGGTAATAATTTCATTGTTCTAAGGGTACAGGAGCGATCGGAGCGGAGAACGTTGGTAAACAATGTATGTGCATGTTTCTAACATTAAGGAAATAAGAAACGCAACAATTCTCGTATCTTTACAAGCATCCAAAACACAGGAGAAAGTATAGGTTTTTTGTTAGCGAAAACAGATAGGTCAGCGTGAAGTGTCCACCCACAAAATTTCCAAAGTGTAGGACAGGGTGTGAGGTTGCCACTTAGGAATTAGGGAGTGTGTAGTTAGGGAATTTTGCATGTGTAATCTAGGACCAGTAGCTAAGTGTTTATTTCGGAATATTTAAGGCAAAGGAAGTATACAATTCCTTGGTCAGTGATAAATTTTGAGATAACCAGTAGCTTACAGGAAACCGTGTAGCAGTATCTGGCATTTACACTATGAGCTAGCAAGCGGCCTGTTCAAGTGGGCGCATGCGCAAACCATTCAGTGTTGCAGTAAAGAAAACATTCCAAGCGTAGTTATTGAACGACCCTCCCCAGCATATAATAAAGTAAAGTAAAGTAAAATAATGACATTGTTGATAGTTTAATGTTAAAAGATTCATCTTTCCATCCAAAACCCGAATTACTGAAGGAGCGTTTTCCTTTGAATTTCATTTCATTCCCTAGGTAATCAGCTGTTGCCACGAGCGCAGCAGTCCCACAACATTCGTTCACGGAACGAGCCTTCCTCCATGTGTGCCTTAGTAACTCCCGGGAAACTCTTTGAAACAATCTGAAAACCATTTGCGTACCTTTTATCGAGACCTTTTGTGCAAGACAGTAGAAATTATGTAAATACTCAAAGTTCATTGCAAAATAAGCCTTAACGTAACGTAATTCCGCAAAATACTCTATTTTCTCTTGAGCATCAAGGAAAACCACTTTAACAAATTTCATAACAAATACGTGCCATTACACAACGCTCACCAAGAGAGAGAGAGAATTTTTTTCCTCGCGTATCCTTTCATTTTAACACGGGAACCAACCCACGAATCCTAAAAGCAAATACAAAGACTTCTCTTTTTAATTCCCAAGCCAAAATTTCAAATTCATTACCCAGTAAAATATTATCCTATACACAGTGCGTGCAGTATGAGCACTTGTGTTTAGCGAATAATCGCGCATAACAGCTTTTTTCTTTTCAAGTGCTTCAGCTCAGATAATTTATCGTACGCTATAAAGCGCATGTATATCTATCTCGTTACGTGTTTTCCAACTGGAGTGCAGGAGTGGGGTATATCTTATCTTAGACTTGCTTGTTGCAAGTGCTAAAACTGCACATTGTGTGCATCTCTCGTATCCTACCTGTCCTCATGTCAGGCAGCGCCCTCTAGTTCTTATAACTAGCTACCCACTCGTGTCACATCCAGTTTCCATTTCTCTCAGTGCCACTAATCTACAGCACTGCTAAGCATAATCACTGAAGAACTTATCTTTCTCCTTTCACTTTCCTTTTCTCTTCCCTTCTGTTGGAGTCTCTCATTTACCTTTTACTCCCTACTTACCTTCTGCTCAGGCAGAGTACCTCACCTTTAGTATCAATTCATGCACTGACATTTTGCATTGCTCCGGAGTGCACCGGCACCACAGTGCCACCTAACCAAAGCAACCTCTTATAAGCCATTGCACCTGTATTGAACAAACAGACTGCCATACAACCAATGTTTGCCCATAAGGGACTGAGTCCTTCTTCAGGAACACCTCATTAACAGTGCACCCGCTCCCATAAGGAGTGCATAGAGCCTTCAGAAGCACTCCATTCACTGCTGGGGTATCCGCCCCAGGTGCAAGGACTCAGACTTCCTTCAGGAACGCTTCCCCCTAGTGTGACCTTTTGCAGAAGGTAATGGCACATTCATCCACAGTGCCACCTCCTCCAAAGGTGCCACTCATTGAAGTGCCAGCTAAGGATACTTCCGCATCATCACTAAACCTTTTCCTCCGGGACCACCCAGTTATCTCACTCAGCACCCCTTCCCCCATCAGCAACATGTCAACTGAAGAGCACCAATATTTTAGGAACATAGGGAAGGAGGACAGTCTTTCCGGCCAGGCCCTTCAAAGGTTTGTAAAGGAACAGATTGCTGAGAAGGGAAAGTATGAAGAAGAACAAAGACAGCAAGAAGAGGAACGAGAGGAGCGGAGAAGGAAGCAAGAAGCCGAGCAGTGGAGACAAGAAGAATAATGAGAGGAGCGGAGAAGGCAGCAAGAAGCCGAGCAGCGGAGACAAGAAGAAGAACGAGAGGAGCAGAGAAGGCAGCAAGAAGCCGAGCAGCGGAGAGAAGAAGAAGAAAGAAAGGAGCGAAGAAGACAGCATGAACTAGCCCTCAAAGACAGGGAACTCGAGTTGGAAAGAGCCAAGAAGGAGAGCACTGCAGCTTTAGCAGCACAACAAGCCTCTAGCCCCACTCCATCTGCACTGAATACCTCTCTGTCGACAGTCAATAACCTTGTGGGAAAATGGACTGAAGATGAGCCAGAACAATGGCTCGAAGAGATCAAATTCCTCTTCGAGACCTATGACATCAACCTGGCTGAGAGGGCCTTACTGCTTACCAAGCACCTAGACGGGAAGACTAAGACTGCCCACCGAGCCCTGGAAAGAGATCAATGCGGGCACATGGCTGCTGTCCGTGAGGCCATCGCTAAGGCGTATGAAATAACCCCTGAGAGGTGGAGACAACGATTCCGAGGTGTGGCCAAGAATGTCGGCTGGTCCTGGATGGAATGTGCCTATCACAAGACCCAAGCTGGGACCCGCTGGTTTGAGTCTATGCGGTGCGACACTTTTGAGGATTTGTTCAACCGGACCATGCTGGAGACCTCTTCCAGTGTGAGCCTAGGCCTCAGGCTGTGTATCTTAGTGACAAGCAGCCAGCCACTCTCAAGGAAGCCTGCTGCTTAGCTGATGCCTGGGAGACCTACAGTCCCTCCCACAGCACCTTGTCGTGCAAAATAGTGCCACCCGGACACCTCTTGGGTTTCAATCACTCACGGAATGGACCGCCTAACAAACCTCTGTGCCCCAACTGTAAAAAGTATGGCCATGCCAAAGCAGATTGCTGCTACAAAGATAGCAATCAGCAGGGCAACAACCCTTGGCAGCCTACCAACAACTGTCAGTCTTCCTCTCCGCCTAATTCAACACCGTCTTCCCAGCACACCGTCACTGCTGGGAGATCAACGTATCACCGGGGCCCCTGCCGAGACTGTGGAGCTTCAGGACACTCTTCTTCAGGGTATCCTGCATGCCCAAAACATGTGGTCTCGCCCAGGCACGTCAACATAATTAGTGCTACCGCCTCCTTAGCTGAGCCGCTGGAGAGAACTCACCCTGAGAGGGTCTGGACACAGTCCGTCTCAGTGGCTTCTCTGGATGGTTCCAGCCCACCAGTGCACCTACCAACTACTGCCGACACTGGCTCAGACATTAGTCTGATCAATCGGGCACAAGTGCCAGCCAGTGCCAAGGTAGAGGAGCACACCGAGTGGACCGTGACCTGGGTGGACGAGCAGTCCCTGACCGTCCCCACAGTTGAGCTCAAGGTGATCACTCCTTGGAGCAACCAAATTAACATCTTGGCGTTGTCAAGCGAATTCGGCACGGAGTGGAGTTCCTGCTTGGACGAGACATCCTCTGGGGATGTCCCACTCCCACACCACTCTGTTGCCTGACTGCTTCCGCCAGCACATCTGCATCATCCCCTTCAGATCAGGACACAGCCTTTGTGACAGCTGTGTCACCGTCAGCCGAAGCTTCCATTCACATAAGAGTGACAGAACCTAATCCACCACGTCCACTTTCCAGGCCTAGTCCACAGATCTCGCGACTGGATGGCCACCAACGCATTATTCCCTCCTCACGAAGGGATGTCGCACACTACCGCTGCAGGACGACCCTCTGGCAGGTCTGGACATTACCTCTTTTCTGGTCGACCAGGAACTGTCCGGCCAGGACGCAGACTCTGATTATCTTCCCACGACGGTTGTCGCAGCAGCCGAAGTAGAAGAACAGCCCTTAGCCCCTGAGGCTGCCCCCGATCCTGCTCCTGACGGCACACCTGGCCATTCATCAGAGTCGGCACCCTCATCGTCCCCTCAGAATAGCCTAGCCAGACACTGGAGGCCGCCGAAGAAGAAGAAGGGGCGGAAGAAATCCACTTAGCGAGTCAGAGCCATAAGCTCTCTTGGCACTCGTGCCCATTGGCACAGTGCTGCTTCCATCTCAGAGCGATCCTGGCACCTGCCGAGAGAAGGTAGCCTGGGTGACATCTGATCCCGTAGCATTAACCACTAACCACGTAGGCCTTTGTACTACTAACCTTTTTCCAACTAACCTCCTTCCAGCCCACTCCAGACTCAAACTGTTACATTACTTAATCATGCATTGTGAATTACCCTTCAGGTTATTTATGTGTCCATGTGTTGCGTGTTAATCGTAAACCATAGTGCTGATCCTAATTCAGTGCATGCCATTCGTCAGTGCCAGAGTCGTGGGGATAGTAGGTTAGGTTAGATATTTACCATGTGTGTCTGCCTAGGTGTAGATTTCTCCTGTCATCAGAGACAGTCAGCAGAAGTGTCTATACCCTTAGGTAGGTTATTTTAGGGGTTATTTCATACGCCTTAGCAATGGCCTCGCGGACGGCAGCCATGTCCCCTCGTTGATCTCTTTCCAGGGCTTGGTGGGCAGCCTTAGCTTTCCCGTCCAGGCGCTTCGTAAGCAGTAAGGCCCTCTCAGCCAGGCTGACGTCATAGCTCTCGAAGAGGAATTCGATCTCTTCGAGCCATTGTTCCGGCTCGTCTTCAGTCCATTTTCCCACAAGGTTATTGACTGTCGACAGAGAGGTATTTAGTGCAGATGGAGTGGGGCTAGAGGCTTGTTGAGCTGCTAAAGCTTCTGCGCTTTCCTACTTGGCTCGCTCCAACTCGAGCTCCCGGTCTTTGAGGGCTAGTTCATGCTGTCTCCTCCACTCCTCTCTTTCTTCTTCTTCTCTCCGCTGCTCTGCTTCTTGCTGCCTTCTCCGCTCCTCTCTTTCTTCTTCTTCTCTCCTTCGTTCGGCTTCTTGTTGTCTTTGTTCTTCTTCATACTTTCTCTTTTCAGCAATCTGTTCCTTTACAAACGTTTGAAGGGCCTGGACGGAAAGGCCGTCCTCCTTCCCTATATTCCTGAAATATTGGTGCTCCTCGGTTGACATGTTGCTGATGGGAAAGGGGTGCTAAGTGAGGTAACTGGGTGTTCCCGGAGGAAAAGGTGTTGTGATGATGAGGAAGTGTCCTTAGATTATTGGTACTTCAGTGAGTGGCACCTTTGGAGGAGGTGGCACTGTGGATGAGTGTGCCATGCGAAGGTCACACTAGGGGAAAGCGTTCCTGAAGGAAGTCTGAGTCTTTATGGGCGGATACACTAGTAAATGAAGTGATCCTGAAGGTATTTTTAGTCCTTATGTGTGGAAACACTGGTTGTATGGCACTCTGTTTCTTCAATACAGGTGCAGTGGCTTATAAGGGGTTAATTTGGTTAGGTGGCACTGTGGTGCCGGTGCGCTCCTTGGAGCAATTTAAGATGTCAGTGCATGAATTGGCACTGAAGGTGAGGTACTCTGCCTGAACAGAAGGTAAGCAGGGAGTAAAAGGTAAATAGGAGACTCCAGCAGAAGGGAAGAGAAAAGGAAAGTGAAAGGAGAAAGATAAGTGCTTCAGTGAGTGGGTACTTAGCAGTGCCGCAGATTAATGGCACTGAGAGAAATGGACAATGATTGTGACACGAATGGGTGGCTAGTTATAAGAACTAGAGATCGCTGCCTAACATGAGGACAGGTAGGATACGAGGAATGCACCCAATATGCGGTTTAGCCCTTGCTGTATAAGCAAGTCTGAGATAAGCTACCCAACTCGTGCCTTACAGTTGAACGATGTGTAGCGAGATAGATGTGCGTGTGCGCTATAGCGTACGATAAATTATCTGGGCTGAAGCACTGGAAAGGAAAATCGGTTATGCGCGATTATTCGCTAAACACATGTGCTCATAAATTTCACGCACTGTGTATATGATAAAATTTTCATGGGTAATAATTTGAAATTTCAGCGTGAGTATTTTAAGGAGAATTTGTATTTGCTTTTATGATTCGTGAGTTGGTTCCCAAACTCGTAAATAAATTATGTCAAGTCCCATGTTAAGGTGAAAAGGATAAGCAAGGAAGAAAAATCTCTCTCTCTCTCTCTCTCTTTCTCTCTCTCTCTCTCTCTCTCTCTCTCTCTCTCTCTCTCTCTCTCGGAGGCTGTAATGGAACGTACTTGTTATGAAATTTTAAAGTTATTTTCCTTTATGCTCAAGAGAAAATAAAGTATATTTGCGGAATTACGTTAAGTTAAGGCTTCTTTTGCAATGAACTTTGAGTATTTACGTAATTTTTACCGCCTCGCATCATCAAGATCCGTGATATGGTAAGCAAAGGGTTTTCAAATTGTTTCAAAGATTTTCCCGGGTTACGTTAAGGCACACAGGGAGGAAGGCTCGTTTCTTGAACGAACGTTGTGGGACTGCTTCGGTCGTGGAAAACAGCCGATCAGACAAAGCACGGGAAGCGGAATTGAAAGGAAAACACTACGTTCTTCAATAAATTCGGGTTTTGGATGAAAAGATGAATATTTTAATGTTAAATTATCAACAACGTCTTTACTTTACTTTACTTTTAATATGCTTGGAAATGTTTTATTTCTCCAACACTGGGACGATCCACGCATCCGCCGATTTGAAGAGAACGTTTCTTGCTCGCTGTGTAAATACCAGAGACCGCTACACAGTTTCCTGTAAGCTACTAGTTATACCAAAATTTATCACTGATCAAGAAATTGTACACTTTTTCAGCCGTAACTATTCCAAAATAAACTCTTAGCTACTGGTTCTAGCTCACACATGCAAAATTCCCTAACTACACACTCCCTAATTCCTAAGTAGCAAACTCACACCCTGTCCCTACCTGGAAATTTGCGGGTTGACAATTCGCTCCTACCTCTCTGTTTCGCTAACTTAAAACCCTATGCGTTCTCCTGTGTTCTGAATGCTTGTAATGACAAGAGACTTGTTGCGTTTCTTTAAAGAAATATTAATATCACTTTTCTTATTTAACCTTACGTATCCTTAATGTTAGAAACATGCACATACCCTTTTACCTTAGGTCTGCCCCAGTCGCTTCTGTGTCTTTGTGAATAATGAAATGATCACCGTAAATTAAAATGATTGATTATCCCTGGTTTTTTCCTAGTCTAGCTTAATAGCGAGGCTAATTAACGCTAATTTGACTAGATCCTGGCAAGTTGTCGTCACTTTCATAAACTGGGGTCTTGGTTGAGGAGAGAATTGGAACAATTGTTTAATGGGGACTGCCAACGAACCAAGTCGGCCTGAGTTTATGAACAAAAGAATGTTGTTTGAAATTTATCTTAGATTTTCCTGGGTTTACACGTACACGCTTAAGGTCGCCATTTGAAATTAGACTTCTTTTACAATTAAAAGGGTTTTATTTACAGACACTAAGCAATCATGCAAGGAGACAAAACAGAATGCAAATTGTAACCAATGGGCAGGCTCATTAATTATACACAGTGAGCAATAATGCAGTAATTGGCAAACAAGCAAGCTAATTAAGAAGGGCCAATGTACAATTATTCCCATTATAATAACAACTTGGTTAGGCTCAAAATTACATTAAATGGTCTCAGTTAATTATGCTGCAAAGGTATGAACTCCAGGATGATGGAATTAATTCATATAAATTCTGTGGGCCAACAATGCACTTGCAACCGGGCTGTGACCAGGAATGGTTTCAGAGAAATTTACTGAGAAAATGAAATCTCCTATAAAATATTACACAGATGCACGCTCTTAAATACTAAACATTACGTAGCCCAGCAAATAATGATAAGGAATCACGTAGTCACAGTCTTTGAATAGTAATGGATTTGGGCTCAGGTAAAATGAAAACATGTTCGCCATCACACAAAGAGAAAACTTCAACACTTGTATCACTTAGAATAATTTGCCCTTAGGTTGCACTGGGGAAGGGATAACTGGATATTTATCACTGGATCTTTACTGGAATTCAAGGCACGTTATGGGGAGATTTACGGGTGCAAGCAGGACTTAACAAAGGAAAATGCTTTGTGGAGGAAGGAATTGAAGTTTAAAGGAATGGAAAATTTACAAGGTTTCAGGGAGGAGGGAAAGGTCTGGCTTACTGACTATTTGCAATGCACGAACCTGGTCTAACAATTGCATGTGCCAAACAATCGATCGGCCTTTAGTCGGAAATAATTCAACCAGCGTAGAGCGGAGAGGAACACCAGACATGCGTTCCAAACAGAGTCAAGGGAGCCTCTGAGCATTGCCGAGGCAGTGAGTAATGTCTTGTTTGTCGACCTGCAGATATTTCAAAAAGCAAGGGAGAGGATCCTTAAATATTAAGTACTTAAGGTTAAGGTTACCTCTCTAGCCCTACTGAGCCTATTAACCTTTCCACAGCTCTAACTTCTCCCATCACGTAATGGGGTGATTTATTGTTCCCCTGATCAGGCAATTGCAGATAAGGGAGGGAGGCCTATCTCTTACACACTACCGTGCTAACAGGTGATCTGGTTCAAACTATCCCTTGTTTTTCGCCGCCATTTTTCCCTGCTCCCGACCTCAAATAAACATAAACTTCATTTCAAAATTGGTATAACTATCTCATGTTGTCTGCTTAAATCATTGAGCAATATCCGTGAATATATATGCATTTATAGGTAATAGATTATCAGTCGTTATATATATATCCATATATATATATGATATATAGTCAACTATATATATATATATATATATTCCGGTATATAGAATATATATATATCTGTATATATATATATATATATATATTATATATATATATATATTATATATAAATATATATATATATATATATATATATATATATAATATATATATATATATATATATCAACCATATATATATATATATATCATATATATATATATATATATATATATATATATATATATATATATATATATATATATATATATATATATATATATATATATATATATATATATATTGTCAATTATATCTTTGTCATTAAAATTTTAAGGCATAATTAATTTTGAAATGCAGTTTATTCTAATTTCATAACGACAGGGAAAACTTCAGGGCAAAAACAAAGCATAGTTTGAGCTTTTGCTCATTAATGTTAGCACTCTTAGTTTAGGCGATCATAACCTTGTTCAATTTTGATCAGGAACAATGGGACCCTTTCACCCCCCGATCAAAAACTAGTTAGAGCTGAGGGAAAGGTTAATAGGCTCAGAGAGGGCTAGCGCCCATCAGGACCTTAACTTTTCTAAATACTTAATATTTACAGGAGATGCTTTCTATCTTCGACAAACATTTACAGGAGCAATCGGAGCGGAGAACGTTGGTAAACAATGTATGCATGTTTCTAACATTAAGGAAATCCTTGCAATTCTCGTATCTTTACAAGCATCCAAAACACAGGAAAAGTATAGGTTTTTGTTAGCGAGAAAACAGATAGGTCAGGCGTGAAGTGTCCACCCACAAAATTTCCAAAGTGTAGGACAGGGTGAGGAGTTTGCCACTTAGGAATTGGGAGTGTAGTTAGGGAATTTTGCATGTGTAATCTAGGACCAGTAGCTAAGAGTTTATTTCGGAATATTTAAGGCAAAAAATACAATTCCTTGGTCAGTGATAAATTTTGAGATAACCAGTAGCTTACAGGAAACCGTGTAGCAGTATCTGGCATTTACACTATGAGCTAGCAAGCGGCCTGTTCAAGTGGACGCATGCGCAAACCATTCCATTGTCATAGCAGTAAAGAAAACATTCCCGAGCGTAGTTATTGAACGACCCTCCCCAGCATATATTAAAGTAAAGTAAAGTAAAATAATGACATTGTTGATGGTTTAATGTTAAAAGATTCATCTTTCCATCCAAAACCCGAATTACTGAAGGAGCGTTTTCCTTTGAATTTCATTTCATTCCCTAGGTAATCAGCTGTTGCCACGAGCGCAGCAGTCCCACAACATTCGTTCACGGAACGAGCCTTCCTCCATGTGTGCCTTAAAGTAACCCCGGGAAACTCTTTGAAACAATCTGAAAACCATTTGCTAACCTTATCGAACCTTGCGTGGAGACAGTAGAAATTACGTAAATACTCAAAGTTCATTGCAAAATAAGCCTTAACGTAACGTAATTCCGCAAAATACTCTATTTTCTCTTGAGCATCAAGGAAAACCACTTTAACAAATTTCATAACAAATACGTTCCATTACACAACGCTCACTGAGAGAGAGAGAAATTTTTTTTTTCCCTCGCAGTATCCTTTCATTTTAACATGGGACCGACATAATTTATTTACAAGTTTGGGAACCAACTCACGAATCCTAAAAGCAAATACAAAGACTTCTCTTTTAATAATTCCCAAGCCAAAATTTCAAATTCATTACCCAGTAAAATATTATCCTATACACAGTGCGTGCAGTATGAGCACTTGCGTTTAGAATGAATAATCGCGCATAACAGCTTTTCTTTTCAAGTGCTTCAGCTCAGATCATTTATCGTATGCTATAAAGCATGTATATCTATCTTGTTACGTGTTTTCCAACTGGAGTGCAGGAGTGGGGTATATCTTATCTTAGACTTGCTTGCTGCAAGTGCTAAAACTGCACATTGTGTGCATCTCTCGTATCCTACCTGTCCTCATGTCAGGCAGCACCCTCTAGTTCTTATAACTAGCTACCCACTCGTGTCACATCCAGTTTCCATTTCTCTCAGTGCCACTAATCTACAGCACTGCTAAGCACCCACTCACTGAAGCACTTATCTTTCTCCTTTCACTTTCCTTTTCTCTTCCCTTCTGCTGGGGTCTCTCATTTACCTTTTACTCCCTACTTACCTTCTGCTCAGGCAGAGTACCTCACCTTTAGTATCAATTCATGCACTGACATTTTGCATTGCTCCACGGAGTGCACCGGCACCACAGTGCCACCCAACCAAAGCAACCTCTTATAAGCCATTGCACCTGTATTGAACAAACAGACTGCCATACAACCAATGTTTTGCCCATAAGGACAGTGGCTTCTTCAGGAACACCTCATTAACAGTGCACCCGCCCATAAGGAGCATAGAGCCTTCAGGAGCACTCCATTCACTAGGGTATCCGCCCATAAGGACTCAGACTTCCTTCAGGAACGCCTTCCCCTAGTGTGACCTTCGCATGGCACATTCATCCACAGTGCCACCTCCTCCAAAGGTGCCACTCACTGAAGTGAGCTAAGGATACTTCCGCATCGTCACTAAACCTTTTCCTCCGGGACCACCTAGTTATCTCACTCAGCACCCCTTCCCCCATCAGCGACATGTCAACTGAAGAGCACCAATATTTTAGGAACATAGGGAAGGAGGACAGTCTTTCCGGCCAGGCCCTTCAAAGGTTTGTAAAGGAACAGATTGCTGAGAAGGGAAAGTATGAAGAAGAACAAAGACAGCAAGAAGAGGAATGAGAGGAGCGGAGAAGGAAGCAAGAAGAGCAGTGGAGACAAGAAGAATAATGAGAGGAGCGGAGAAGGCAGCAAGGCCGAGGCAGCGGAGACAAGAAGAAGAACGAGAGGAGCAGAGAAGGCAGCAAGAAGCCGAGCAGCGGAGAGAAGAAGAAGAAAGAAAGGAAGAAGAAGACAGCATGAACTAGCCCTCAAAGACAGGGAACTCGAGTTGGAAAGAGCCAAGAAGGAAGCACTGCAGGGGTAGCAGCACAACAAGCCTCTAGCCCCACTCCATCTGCACTGAATACCTCTCTGTCGACAGTCAATAACCTTGTGGGAAAATGGACTGAAGATGAGCCAGAACAATGGCTCGAAGAGATCAAATTCCTCTTCGAGACCTATGACATCAACCTGGCTGGAGGGCCTTACTGCTTACCAAGCACCCTAGGGGGAAGACTAAGACTGCCCACCGAGCCCTGGAAAGAGATCAATGCGGGCACATGGCTGCTGTCCGTGAGGCCATCGCTAAGGCGTGTATGAAATAACCCCCTGAGAGGTGGAGACAACGATTCCGGTGTGGCCAAGAATGTCGGCTGGTCCTGGATGGAATGTGCCTATCCACAAGAGCAAGCTGGGACCCGCTGGTTTGAGTCTATGCTGGTGCGACACTTTGAGGATTTGTTCAACCGGACCATGCTGGAGACCTCTTCCAGTGTGAGCAGGGGCCTCAGGCTGTGTATCATAGTGACAAGCAGCCAGCTTCTCTCAGGAAGCCTGCTGCTTAGCTGATGCCTGGGAGACCTACAGTCCCTCCCACAGCACCTTGTCGTGCAAAATAGTGCCACCCGGACACCTCTTGGGTTTCAATCACTCACGGAACGGACCGCCTAACAAACCTCTGTGCCCCAACTGTAAAAAGTATGGCCATGCCAAAGCAGATTGCTGCTACAAAGATAGCAATCAGCAGGGCAACAACCCTTGGCAGCCTACCAACAACTGTCAGTCTTCCTCTCCGCCTAATTCAACACCGTCTTCCCAGCACACCGTGGACCACTGCCGGGGAGATCAGATATCACCGGGGCCCTGCCGAGACTGTGGAGCAACAGGACACTCTTCTTCAGGGTATCCTGCATGCCCAAAACAGGTGGTCTCGCCCAGGCACGTCAACATAATTAGTGCTACCGCCTCCTTAGCTGAGCCGCTGGAAGAACTCACCCTGAGAGGGTCTGGACACAGTCCGTCTCAGTGGCTAGGTCCTCTGGATGGTTCCAGCCCACCAGTGCACCTACCAACTACTGCCACACTGGCTCAGACAGGGTCTGATCAATCGGGCACAAGTGCCAGCCAGCGCCAAGGCAGAGGAGCACACCGAGTGGACTGTGACCTGGGTGGACGAGCAGTCCCTGACCGTCCCCACAGTTGAGCTCAAGGTGATCACTCCTTGAGCAACCAAATTAACATCTTGGCGTTGTCAAGTTTAATTCGACACGGAGTGGAGTTCCTGCTTGGAAAGAGACATCCTCTGGGGATGTCCCACTCCCACACCACTCTGTTGCCTGACTGCTTCCGCCAGCACATCTGCATCATCCCCTTCAGATCGGACACAGCCTTTGTGACAGCTGTGTCCCCGGCTTCTTGGCTTCCATTCACATAAGAGTGACAGAACCTAATCCACCACGTCCACTTCCAGGCCTAGTCCACAGATCTCGCGACTGGATGGCCCCAACGCATTATTCCCTCCTCACGAGAAGGGATGTCGCACTGAAGCTTACCGCTGCAGGACGACCCTCTGGATGGGTCTGGACATTACCTCTTTTCTGGTCGACCAGGAACTGTCCGGCCAGGACGCAGACGCTGATTATCTTCCCGACGACGGTTGTCAGATGCACTGATGGCAGGTGAAGTAGAAGAACAGCCCTTAGCCCCTGAGGCTGCCCCCTGATCCTGCTCCTGACGGCACACCTGGCCATTCATCAGAGTGGCACCCTCATCGTCCCCTCAGAATAGCCTAGCCAGACACTGGAGGCCGCCGAAGAAGAAGAAGGGGCGGAAGAAATCCACTTAGCGAGTCAGAGCCATAAGCTCTCTTGGCACTCGTGCCCATTGGCACAGTGCTGCTTCCATCTCAGGCGATCCTGGCACCTGCAAGAGAAGGTAGCCTGGGTGACATCTGATCCCGTAAGCATTAACCACTAACCACGTAGGCCTTTGTACTACTAACCTTTTCCAACTAACCTCCTTCCAGCCCACTCCAGACTCAAACTGTTACATTACTTAATCATGCATTGTGAATTACTGGTTTCAGGTTATTTATGTGTCCATGTGTTGCGTGTTAATCAGAAAACCATAAGTGCTGATCCTAATTCAGTGCATGCCATTCGTCAGTGCCAGAGTCGTGGGGATAGTAGGTTAGGTTAGATATTTACCATGTGTGTCTGCCTAGGTGTAGATTTCTCCTGTCATCAGAGACAGTTAGCAGAAGTGTCTATACCCTTAGGTAGGTTATTTTAGGGGTTATTCCTACGCCTTAGCAATGGCTTCATGGATGGCAGCCATGTCCCCCTCGTTGATCTCTTTCCAGGGCTTGGTGGGCAGCCTTAGCTTTCCGTCCAGGCGCTTCCGTAAACAGTAAGGCCCTCTCAGCCAGGCTGACGTCATAGCTCTCGAAGAGGAATTCGATCTCTTTGGCCATTGTTCCGGCTCGTCTTCAGTCCATTTTCCCACAAGGTTATTGACTGTCGACAGAGAGGTATTTAGTGCAGATGGAGTGGGGCTAGAGGCTTGCTGAGCTGCTAAAGCTTCTGCGCTTTCCTACTTGGCTCGCTCCAACTCCAGCTCCCGGTCTTTGAGGGCTAGTTCATGCTGTCTCCTCCTCCTCTCTTTCTTTCTTCTCTCCGCTGCTCTGCTTCTTGCTGCCTTCTCCGCTCCTCTCTTTCTTCTTCTTCTCTCCTTCGTTCGGCTTCTTGTTGTCTTTGTTCTTCTTCATACTTTCTCTTTTCAGCAATCTGTTCCTTTACAAACGTTTGAAGGGCCTGGACGGAAAGGCCGTCCTCCTTCCCTATATTCCTGAAATATTGGTGCTCCTCGGTTGACATGTTGCTGATGGGAAAGGGGTGCTAAGTGAGGTAACTGGGTGTTCCCGGAGGGAAAAGGTGTTGTGATGATGAGGAAGTGTCCATTTCTTAGATTATTGGTACTTCAGTGAGTGGCACCTTTGGAGGAGGTGGCACTGTGGATGAGTGTGCCATGTGAAGGTCACACTAGGGAAAGCGTTCCTGAAGGAAGTCTGAGTTTTTATGGGCGGATACACTAGTAAATGAAGTGATCCTGAAGGTATCCTTTTTTAGTCGTACTATTTCATGTGTGGAAACTTACTGGCTTGTATGGCACTCTGTTTCTTCAATACAGGTGCAGTGGCTTATAAGGGGTTAATTTGGTTAGTGGCACTGTGGTGCCGGTGCATCCTTGGAGCAATTTAAGATGTCAGTGTGCATGAATTGGCACTGAAGGTGAGGTACTCTGCCTGAACAGAAGGTAAGCAGGGAGTAAAAGGTAAATAGGAGACTCCAGCAGAAGGGAAGAGAAAAGGAAAGTGAAAGGAGAAAGATAAGTGCTTCAGTGAGTGGGTACTTAGCAGTGCCGCAGATTAATGGCACTGAGAGAAATGGACAATGATTGTGACACGAATGGGTGGCTAGTTATAAGAACTAGAGATCGCTGCCTAACATGAGGACAGGTAGGATACGAGGAATGCACCCAATATGCGGTTAGCCCTTGCTGAATAAGCAAGTCTGAGATAAGCTACCCAACTCGTGCCTTACAGTTGAACGATGTGTAGCGAGATAGATGTACGTGTGCGCTATAGCGTACGATAAATTATCTGGGCTGAAGCACTTGAAAGGAAAATCGGTTATGCGCGATTATTCGCTAAACACAAGTGCTCATAAATTTCACGCACTGTGTATATGATAAAATTTTCATGGGTAATGAATTTGAAATTTCAGCGTGAGTATTTTAAGGAGAATTCTTTGTATTTGCTTTTATGATTCGTGAGTTGGTTCCCAAACTCGTAAATAAATTATGTCGGTCCCATGTTAAGGTGAAAGGATAAGCAAGGGAAGAAAAATCTCTCTCTCTCTCTCTCTCTCTCTCTCTCTCTCTCTCTCTCTCTCTCTCTCTCTCTCTCTCTCTCTCTCTGAGCGCTGTGTAATGGAACGTACTTGTTATGAAACTTTAAAGCTCATTTTCCTTTATGCTCAAGAGAAAATAAAGTATATTTGCGGAATTACGTTAAGTTAAGGCTTCTTTTGCAATGAACTTTGAGTACTTACGTAATTTTTACCGCCTCGAATCATCAAGATCCGTGATATGGTAAGCAAAGGGTTTTCAAATTGTTTCAAAGATTTTCCCGGGTTACGTTAAGGCACACAGGGAGGAAGGCTCGTTTCTTGAACGAACGTTGTGGGACTGCTTCGGTCGTGGAAAACAGCCGATCAGACAAAGCACGGGAAGCGGAATTGAAAGGAAAACACTACGTTCTTCAATAAATTCGGGTTTTGGATGAAAAGATGAATATTTTAATGTTAAATCATCAACAACGTCTTTACTTTACTTTACTTTTAATATGCTTGGAAATGTTTTATTTCTCCAACACTGGGACGATCCACGCATCCGCCGATTTGAAGAAGAACGTTTCTTGCTCGCTGTGTAAATACTGGAGACCGCTTTTGAGTTTCCTGTAAGCTACTAGTTATGCAAAATTTATCACTGATCAAGAAATTGTACACTTTGCCGTAACTATTCCAAAATAAACTCTTAGCTACTGGTTCTAGCTCACACATGCAAAATTCCCTAACTACACACTCCCTAATTCCTAAGTGGCAAACTCACACCCTGTCCCTACCTGGAAATTTGCGGGTGGACAATTCGCTCCTACCTCTCTGTTTCGCACAACTTAAAACCCTATGCGTTCTCCTGTGTTCTGAATGCTTGTAATGACAAGAGACTTTGTTGCGTTTCTTTAAAGAAATATTAATATCACTTTTCTTATTTAACTTTATGTATCTTTAATGTTAGAAACATGCACATACCCTTTTACCTTAGGTCTGCCCCAGTCGCTTCTGTGTCTTTGTGAATAATAAAATGATCACCGTAAATTAAAATGATTGATTATCCCTGTTTTTTTCCTAGTCTAGCTTAATAGCGAGGCTAATTAACGCTAATTTGACTAGATCCTGGCAAGTTGTCGTCACTTTCATAAACTGGGGTCTTGGTTGAGGAGAGAATTGGAACAATTGTTTAATGGGGACTGCCAACGAACCAAGTCGGCCTGAGTTTATGAACAAAAGAATGTTGTTTGAAATTTATCTTAGATTTTCCTGGGTTTACATGTAAATGATTAAGGTCGCCATTTGAAATTAGACTTCTTTTACAATTAAAGGGTTTTATTTACAGACACTAAGCAATCATGCAAGGAGACAAAACAGAATGCAAATTGTAACCAATGGGCAGGCTCATTAATTATACACAGTGAGCAATAATGCAGTAATTGGCAAACAAGCAAGCTAATTAAGAAGGGGCCAATGTACAATTATTCCCATTATAATAACAACTTGGTTAGGCTAAAATTACATTAAATGGTCTCAGTTAATTATGCTGCAAAGGTATGAACTCCAGGATGATGGAATTAATTCATATAAATTCTGTGGGCCAACAATGCACTTGCAACCGGGCTGTGACCAGGAATGGTTCGAAATTTACTGAGAAAAATGAAATCTCCCTATAAAATATTACGCAGATGCACGCTCTTAAATACTAAACATTACGTAGCCCAGCAAATAATGATAAGGAATCACGTAGTCACAGTCTTTGAATAGTAATGGATTTGGGCTCAGGTAAAATGAAATCATGTTCGCCATCACACAAAGAGAAAACTTCAACACTTGTATCACTTAGAATAATTTGCCCTTAGGTTGCACTGGGGAAGGGATAACTGGATATTTATCACTGGATCTTTTACTGGAATTCAAGGCACGTTATGGGGAGATTTACGGGTGCCGAAGCAGGACACTTAACAAAGGAAAAATGCTTTGTGGAGGAAGGAATTGAAGTTTAAAGGAATGGAAAATTTACAAGGTTTCAGGGAGGAGGGAAAGGTCTGGCTTACCGACTATTTGCAATGCACTGAACCTGGTCTAACAATTGCATGTGCCAAAACAATCCGATCAACTTTAGTCGGAAATAATTCAACCAGCGTAGAGCGGAGAGGAACGCAGACATGCGTTTCCAAACAGAGTCAAGGGAGCCTCTGAGCATTGCCAAGGCAGTGAGTAATGTCTTGTTTGTCGACAGATATAGCAAAAAGCAGAGGGAGAGGATCCTTAAATATTAAGTACTTAAAGGTTAAGGTCCTACCTGGCCGCTAGCCCTACTGAGCCTATTAACCTTTCCCCAGCTCTAACTACTCCCACATCACGTAATGGGGGTGAAAAGGGGGTCCCATTGTTCCCCTGATCAGGCAATTGAGGGGGCGAAGGGAGGCCTATCTGCTACACACTGGTGCTAACAGCAATGATCTGGTTCAAACTATGCTTGTTTTTGCCCTCGCCCGCCATTTTTCCCTGCCCCGACAGTCAAATGAACAGTAAACTGCATTTCAAAATTAATTATGCACTAATATATTCATCCAATGGAACAAACGATTGGAAAGATAACTTGGTTTTACAAACACTAATAAAGTGATTTATACCAATTTTAAAGGTACAAAGTTCATTACTGTTGAGGTTGCCCTTCAGGTGACGAGTAGTTGCGTAAGAGTAGCTCAGTATCGAATAAAAAAAGTCATAGGGGAATAAAAATGATGACTGGAAATCTTTAATATTTTCAAGTTTATATAGTACTTACATTATTTTCCTTTGTTAACTATATTAATGATGATTCCAGATATTAATGGAAATAAATTTTATCCATATTGTCATAATATCAACATGGGTCCAATCAGTCTCTACGTGATTACTTTTCTAGACGAGCATTTCATTTCTTTATTCTGACCTTTAATTGCTGACTTGTCTGGGCTTAAATAAAAAGAATTATTGTGGGATTATATAAACAGCGTTTTTACTCTAGCAAGGACACTTTCTTATAAAAACACTTTTTTTTACTATGTAATTATATGAAAAGATCACATCTAAATGTAATATTTTAAATATTTTTTTTTATAAAGTCAAAAACAAGGCTAGCAAAGATAAGTCTGCTCCTGTCACTTTTAATTAAAAATTTCCCCATAACTTCATTGTAGCACGTCTCCAAAATGTGAGCTGTGTAATTTAAATACCTGTCTGATTTTCTAATCGACTGTGGGCCATTATCCAGGAATACAGGAGTGCCAACAGGTAAAGCTTGGAGAACATTCGAGAAAATACAGGCTTTTTTATAGTAATTTGATATCCTTGATAATAGTGCACACAAGGTAAATTATTTGTTGCTTTTCTAAAATACTTACTTTAAACTGGATATGTTTACGCCTGATAACAAGTTTTTTTTTTATTTATATGGAGAACAAATTCCATATTTAAGCAGCAGATCTTAATGTTTCCTACTTCTACTGTTTGAATAAAGACTAACTCCCTTTTCATTTGTGGGATGACATTTTCCTGCCATTCCACAATCAAGTTGTCGAAAGTCCACCTAGCTGTAGTTTCCTACTTGTAACTGGTAATCAATGGTTAGACCAAAATATTTTCCTCTGAATTTTTCCCTTATGAATCTGGCATTCTTTTCTACACATTACAGTCTACCAACTATCCTATGGAATGGTGATTGTTACTAAAACAGATGTTACTTATTCAATTAATAACTGGTAAATTTTTCATTGTTCACGTTATTACGTATAGTAATGAATGCTACATCCATGAAAGGAGATATTTATTATTAATATTTCCTTCTCTCCACGGGCCTTAACGTTGAAGTAAGTGTATAACGCGAAGTTCGTGGAACTGGCTTGAATAACTACTCAGTAAATAATAAGAGGAAATAATTGTTATTTCTTCCGTCACCGAGACCCGAAACTGCTGCCCTTCAGCTCGTACTGCTGCAGCTCATACGGGTGTTCCCTTTGGACGAGCCATACCCGAGAGGCCATGAGACGTATCACCGTTGTTCACAACGACGCCACGTTCTGAGACGACTCACAAACACACCTAGCTATCACTCAGCCACGCATATGTTCTTAGATAACCGCCTGGACAATTTCAAAATTATTTTTAGGCGAACAATGTCCAGTCTGATCAGCCGATTGAGAAACGTCAGCAATTCGCTCATACAAAGCAGTGAGACAAGATCTAAAATGTGGGAAAGATGGGATAATGTGTTGTCTGTTCCATAAATTTACGTTATTTTCCTTCACACATGGGTGGCCTTACTTACTGTGTATACTTATTCTCTATATTTGCAACTATAAAGTGTCATATGCTGAATCTATTATTATTATTATTATTATTATTATTATTATTATTATTATTATTATTATTATATTTCTACATTTATTACTATTAATATCTTTATTTCTGTTGTGATTATTATTATTATTACTGAGTCTTGTTTTTCAAATTTCGCATTTAGCCTTCTGGACCTGACTTCTGTAACCACCTGCGATCCGTAGCTGGAAGTTAATTGTGTGCAATCTGTTTTTTTTTTTATTGTTATAATTTTTTTATATTTTTTTTTAAATATTATTCTCCATGTTAGTATTCTCATTAACATTATTATGAATACCATTTTTTCTACCTCTTCAGCAACTTTGTGCATATTGCCAGTTATCATTTTTATCATGTTATCTCATGTATCTAGAGATTGTGTGTATTGTATTTGTATATTCCATGTATATGGCCCTGAGCTGAAATAAAGATTATTATTATTATTATTATTATTATTATTAATTATTATTATTATTATTATTATTAATTGTTTCAAGGCAAACTGTAAATGTTAATCATTTTTATTACCATTAATATTTCTATGACGTCGAAATGCAGCATATAAGTCTCTTTCGTGGAAAGGTATCTGCTTTGTTTCCCATTGATCTCGACCTGCGGAAACTCTTCCCAGAGCCCGTTTCTTCGAACATCGTCAAACAATGTTCACACTTATTCTCCGAGAGCATAGGTTCCAGAGTCGATTTCCTTCCGCTTGCCACCTCTATTGATTGATCTAATTCCCGTCCTTTGCTTTGTGATGAACAGGGTTACAGCCATTATTTGAGCAGTGTGTTCCCGTGCAGTTAACTGTCTGTTACCCCTATTTAACAGTTTTGCAGTAAGGAAGATGTGTAGTATCTTTACTTAGTCATTGCTGTGCTTTTGTTATGCAAATATGACTACAGGAAGTATTACTTGCCAAAACATACATACATACATACATTAGCGTTTTTTCTTTTCTTTTCAAAAAATTCCAGTATTTTAAGTATGCGCTAGGCAATGCTTGGCTTTACTCCATCTCAACATAATATCATCGACGAGTTAAACATTATTTGATATCAATAGTTTCTCGTGATCTTAAATGGAAAAATAAAGTCCGCGGTAATAGCCTATGTATTCGTATATTGCTATGTACAGGAAGATTTCGCCAACTTGATCAGTTGGCGTCTTCAGCCTGAATAATAGAAATAATAATACATTTAGGACAACATCTTTGAAAAAATAGAAAAAATGGCTTGTTATTCTTTAAGGTAAACCCAGAACTGCTCAATAGTCTATTAGCAATTCTCTTGGAAAGCCGTGGCGCAGCAGAGGCTGGCATTTATGTTACTGCTTGTTGGGTCTCTAAAACTGGTGAATTTGGTGGTTCTTCGGTTGTTCCAGAAATATTGCTCTTACGTTGGAACAACTGGAGGAGTCCATCAAATTCACCAGCCAGACAACAAGCAAACAAAAGAATTTCAATATGCCAGCCTCTACTGTGCCACGACGTCCTAGAGAAGTGAACAGATGTGATCAATTCTGAAGTTACCTGAAAGAATAACAAGCCGTTTTTTTTTATTTTTCAAAGATGTCCTAAATGGATTATTATCTCTATGTTTATTCAGGCTGAAGGGGCCATCTGATCAGGTTGGCGAAAAGCTTCCTGTATATAGCAATATACTACATACGTACTACTGCGGGCTTTATTTGTTTAAGTTAAGCATTATAGTAGGGAGTTTTTGTGGCTACATCGAACTATGATTGTCAAAAGCTCCATAGCGGTATTGATGAATAGGTATCTGAAAAGCAACACGCAAACTCTCAGAGCCCTAATAATGAAGGCTCATTTGGTAATTCTCTGTATGATTTTTTTTTTTTTTTTTTTTTACATTCTGGCACATGGCTATTTCTGTTTTTATGAAAAATGTTAAGTATATTAGAGTTACTTTTATGTTGCGTATATCTCTATATATTTTTTTTATTCATTTTGTATATGCCTTATTTACTTCAGTTGTGTTATGTATGGAATATATTCCGAAAAAAAATCTATGCTTTTTATTTATTACTTAAAATATATATACTTCATCATTCGTATCTTGAAGTATTTTGCTCAACAATGTTTAAAAAGTAAAATCCTACAGGAACTCATTTGAAAAGACTGCTCTTCCAGAGAGGCTTAGTTACCAGTAATGAAATCTCTTTGCATTTCTAGGTTCATGAGATAATATGTTATGAACACACTTAAACTAACAATGTGACAAATTTTTAAAATCAGAAGTTTTGAAAAATCAGAAAACTTAGAAACTTATATCATATATATATATATATATATATATATATATATATAATATATATATATATATATATATATATATATATATACATATATATATATATATATATATATATATTTCATATATATATTTATATATATATATATATATATATATATATATATATATATATATATATATATATATATAAATATATATATATATATATATATATATATATATATATATATATATATATATATATATATATATATATATATATATATATATATATATATATATATATATATATATATATATATATATATATATATATATATATATATATATATATATATATATATATATATATATATATATATATATATATATATATATATATATATATATATATATATATATATATATATATATATATATATATATATATATATATATATATATATGTATATATATATATATATATATATATTTATATATATATATATTATATATACATACTATATATATATATATATATATATATATATATATATATATATATATATATATATATATATATATATATTGACTAGAAGTCATTGAATCAACAAAATCTGTGACCTTGACTTTTGTTCTCCAGCAACTCCGTAAATTTTCAATATGAAACAATACACAGTGAATAAGTAACGAATATTAAACCTTTAAATTACTGAAAAATTTAAAGGCTTGGTCTTGATGTACTATTTTTTTATCAACCGTGAGTCATAGAAATAGGTAAGTTAAATCAAGTATCTGAGAAATGTCTTCAGCTTTTCATACTTATGGTGGAGATATGCTGTCTGTAATGATAATAATACTGATGTATGGTTAGCCATCTGTAACCTCATATTAATTTTTCCTTCTTATAAAATGTACAGTCTAATGGTTACGCACTATCCTTGTAAATAAAGGGAAACATATGTTCTTGGCATTATCACAAATATAACACAGTTTCAAATAATAATAATAATAATAATAATAATAATAATAATAATAATAATAATAATAATAATAATAATAATAATAATTTATTGAGCGAACTGGAATATTAACAGTAGAGAACATTGTATGCATGTGTGTGTGTGTGTGTGTGTGTGTGTGTGTGTATAGGGGAAGAGGAGTCTCATGGACATTAGAGGGAGCTTATGATCTTTTGCTATTTTATCGTGGTTCTAATTTGCTTCAAATAAGGATGAATTATCTCTGAAACTATCGAAATTATTTAAACTTATTGTCATAAAAACCACGATTAAAAATAAGACGAGTAGTCTAGGCGAATAATCGAAATAGATGAACGTTGATAGTTTAATTTCACACTTAGCTAGGAATCAAAATTAGAATTAAAATGATATGATGCCTCACTAGGGAAGGAGTTGAATTACTGCAAAATGAGAAAGAAAGTTCATGACTAGAACGTCACTAGTAATAGAATGCATAACCATGGTTCTTTGTGGTTTCAGTTAAGTAATTTTTAATAGTATTACCCCAGCGTTAGAAAAAATAACTTCTCTTGTATTTAGGAAATTTCATCTTTTTGAATTCCATAATCTAAATCCAAATTGATCATAAAATTACACAAGCAGAATCAAGGTTAAATTGTAGTAACTTCAGACTAGGAGTCAAACGTTTTTCCTTTAGGATGGTTGTCTTGAATATTCTTTTTGAATTTTTTACAAAGCAGTAGGATTTTCAGTACACTCCTTATTCGTGAGCGCGACTTATTTTTGGAAGATTATTTCAATATTTGTTTGGGAGTGGCTACGACATTTGAAAAGAAATGCCATTTGGAAAAATAAGTGGTAAAGAACTGAAACACGTGGAGATATTACCAGGTTTGGCATCACAAATGATTACCATCTTCAGTCTCAACTTTCTGAGATTGTAAGCTTTTAAATGAGAGTAAAATCAGACTCTAATTCTGTTTCATGTATGTCCAAATTAAAACCGATACTCAGAGGAGACATGAATCGCAAGAATTTTTATTATGTTCACTTGAGTTTTAACGCCTTGCACTTGAAAAACAGTATAAAGTTGTTCTAACATTTATTTCAATTAAATCCAAATAATTCAGTAATTAAGTAATATTTCTCCATCGAAAGATATCTGGGCCAGAGGAGAGATTAATCCAATCAGCGGCTCCTGCTTATACAAAAACTTCGCTCAAAAGACTTCAAAGAATTTACCCCTATCACGTCCAGCATATTGCTTATATTTAATCAAATCGTTAATTCATTTGCAGTATAATGTTCTATTCTGTTTCTACCCCGTCTCGTCACCATATATTTGATAAATATCCCGTTAGTTAACTAGTTAACCAGAATATTGTAACAATAAAGTCATATCTTTGTATATAAGGAAATTGTACTCTGGAACTCATGTAGGCTATGTACTACAAGCATATTATTATGACCATTCTGTTTTTTCGTCGCAACACTTTCTCTTGGTTTACATAAAAAAAAAAAATGATTGTTACAAAAATGAGAAATATTAACCAAAGATTACACGTTTTACATCTCATATCTTCCGTCTTACATGAAACTTTCATTGAAAATAAGTTGGAAACACAAAACATGACATATTATCAAAGATGTTTACATTCATTTCCAGATATTCAACATGTGGCAGCATTGCATTAGTGCATTTGATATTAAGTAGTATATCAAACACAGTTGTTTGATGTTGCTTAGTTGTTAGTAAACCGAGTTATCTTTGTAATTTCTTCCTCTTGTGTTATGCAGTTCGATTGAAAATGCATCAAAGTAAAAGCAAATATATCCACATTGTTATAGGATATTTTGCCTTCCGTGGTGGAATTCTGATATGTATATGTATATATATATATATATATATATATATATATATATATATATATATATATATATATATATATATATATATATATATATATATATATTGTCTGAAGTGATCAAACATCTAGTTATTATGAATATAATACCAAAAGTTACCTCATATTACATTGACTGATATTTGAAACCCATATAAAGAGTGCGACTGAATCTCTAAAGATACAATGGTCCCATAAAACTTACTTTATCATTTGAGAAATCAATGTAACTTTATCAAGTTATGGATGAGGCAACAATTATTAAGTTATATCCAGACTAGTGGAATATGGGTTTCACTTCAACCAGCACTGTAACTGTCTCTCTGGTTCTATTTTACCTAGATAAGTCTCAGGTGAGCAAACAGATACATCACTTACCTTGTACACATTCATTAATGTCTCTAATTACTGGTGGTCAAATGAAATGTTATGTTTTAAAAACTTCAAACAAACAGGTTTATTTCTAAGTTCAAAAAGTTATATATAAAGTCTCACAATCTCAAAAGATTTACCATTAATTGACAACAGAGTAAGATTTAAGTACTTTTTAATCAGTTTAATTCACAAAACTCTAATTTATTAAGAAAGAAATTTAGTTAGGTAACAACAAAACTATTAACTATCACTCAAGTGCCAAGTATATACCTGATTAACCATTACAAACAGTCACCAAATTATTACTGACTGGAATCCACATACACATTCTCCAACATCTCAATAACAGGTAGGCACAAACAAATTGTTAAGAAATCACCAGCAAAACACAGTAACAATAAAATTATAATAATGTGATAGCACAAACATGTAAGAATGCAATATGCAAAAATGGAAATATACCAATCACCAAAAATGTGCCTAAAGATTATATCAATCTTTAGAAAACACTGTTAAGGCACTAAGACTTATTCAAAATAATAATTCTCTTTTACCAAGAATATTACTTTAAGTCTTAACAATACAAAACTCGGTACTCACCAGATTACCTTTTGTAATTATTACACTATTATGTATCTTCTCAACACTAGCACAAAACAATATTCCTGATCACCTTCTACAAAATTAACACACTCCTGGGGTGGGTTTAACAAAGCTTTTACAAACAGTGACCCTTCAGTATATATAATGAGAGAGAGAGAGAGAGAGAGAGAGAGAGAGAGAGAGAGAGAGAGAGAGAGAGAGAGAGAGAGATGCTTCTCTTAGGGACCCCTCTAGCAGACTGACTGTCTTGGAAAGCACTGTACTTATAACTCTCCAACAGGCCTTCCTGAATACATGATACATAGTATGTATACATTCACACAAGTATACATACATTCATACATACATGTATGGAAATATATACACGGCTGAGTTTCGAGCGCCTGACCTCTTATCTACATGATGGACATTTCCTGTTCAGGGCTAAGCAGAGAAAGATATTTTAAACCAAATTCTTGGGAGACTTACACAGCTGAGCAAACAAACGGAAATGCTTTTAGCCGCTAGCTGTCAACTCATCACGATAACAGTTCTTTTTCCTCAGCGCGAGTTACTGGCACCTGTGCAAATATGGAAGCAAGCCCTTTACCTCTCTCTCCACAAACAGGATGTGGTGACCTGATAAGAGTTTCTGCTATATTAAACAAAGGAAAAGCATTCCATAGTATTGTGGTTTATATGATGTCATAACTTATCTGCAAGAAAAAGACATTTTAAAATCACGTCTTCACAATGAATGACAGAATCTGTAACAAAACATAAAAATTTTCTAGAGACACATAACACTTATAAAACGGTTATACATATTATAACACTATAATATATATATATATATATATATATATATATATATATATATATATATATATATATATATATATATATATATATATATATATATATATATATATATATATATATATATATATATATATATATATATATATATATATATATATATATATATATATATATATAGATACCTGGCAGGCTTATTGACATGCCCTGCAATGGAGTGACAATGGAGGACCCATTATGGAGAGGCTATCAGAGTATCAAAATACAAACATCGCTGAGGACTGTAGTATATACTGTATACCGCCCAGCAAACCAACAATATGCTAGTCCCTCTTCAGAAGTCACACTGGTAGTATAACCTATGCTAGTCCCCCTTCAGATATCTTCCTGTTTGTAGACACTGTGCTCAACCTACTTCCGAAGACACACTGCTAGTAACCCCTCGCTAGCCACCTCTACAATGCCACTCTACGATGCCACCCTCCTGGCACCTTATACACATGCACATCACTGCTATGGTCTACCTTATGCTACTACTCTAGTCTTCTCACCTGACTTCATGCCACTGGACGCCCTCTGCTAGCCGCCTCCCACATGACGTCACCCTGGTGAATTACCTGACAATGTCCCCGTGTCCAGAAGTCACTGAGAGACTTTCGCTCAAGTCTACTTGAAATAGTTCTTACGCCGCAAATGCCAAAGATTGCCATATCCAGCACTTACCTCTGTGTGCTGAAGCCCTACTATTCTACCATATTTCCCTCTGGTGGGGGAACCCTGAGTGACAACACTTCCGCTGATGCCCTATGGCAGACCCCTGGCTCTACGAACCTCACACGTCTTGTCCAAGGACCTAAGGTAATGTGATTGTAAGTTATTTGTCAGCCCCTTAACTATAACTTACTTGTGCTTATGTACCTGTTCTCTTATTTCCTGTACCTATATTCTCTTCTCCCTCAGAGATTCCTGTGATTTTGACTGTGGTGGATTTGTGATCAATAGTGCCATATCCTGCAAAGAATCCAGACCATCAACAGCGCAACATTCTCGCTCATTGTACCCCCCACTGTGCATCTTTTGGATCATCCCTGATATCCATTTGCTTATTAGCCTGCAAAAGGCCTAGAGTATAAGATTTGTGGTTCTGGCATTTTATCTGCTGATTGATTCAGTCAATTATACTATTTAGTGGACATTTTAGGTTTACCCCCAACCCTTGCATTTATTGGTAAATTTTGAGCATTTCTCACTTTTAACTTCCTGTTCAACTGAGCCATCCTCCAATCAGTGTAGTTATCTGAAATCATTGAGATCACCTTTTCCAAACACATAGCCTTTTGAACGTGACAATGGTAGTGATCTTGCCAGATCCTTGAGCTTAAACAAGACGTTATAATTATTTAAAGTATAATTCAGGACCCCTTGCAACTCAGCCAACTAGCAAATCAGGTTTGACTGGCTAAATCTGAGTTCCCCTTGTAAAGAACAGCACTTTATTGGCATATTCTGTTTTGGCATCTGTTGACTACAGCACAAAACAGTAAGAAGAAATTTCTTTTGTACTTTGCATTTAAGCATTTTTATTCACAAGTGTTTAAACTCTGCATCTCATGTGAGCATGCCATTCCTTGTGTATTGTAGCAGCCTTGAGGGCAAGTTGTCATTTGCTGCTTGCCTATCCCTTAACCGAGTGTAAGTACAATGTTTACGAGACCTTATATCTCTGTTGACTTGCTCAGTGTTTAGTAATAACAGTGATAACTCAGTTAATAATTCAGTAAATCTGGGAAAGTGCAAAATTCCCAAGTGAAATATTTCTGTGATCTTTACGCTGAGAAATGAGTTTCTCTGGGCAAACCGCTTATCTCATCTTGAGGACAAGTTGTACACCTGCTGGAGTTATCCGCCAGTAGAATCATATCACATATTTACCAGTTGTTTATTTCTCTTAACTCTTTGTAAGTTACGTATCTGTATCATGTCTATCAAATTAGTAATGCTGTTGAGATTCAGTTGAATAATATACTGCCATAATCTAAAGTCAAGTAATGTAAATATATGTCTACTTCATTGTTTATCTGTCAACTCTGTGTTTAGAGTAATTTGTAGTAGTCTGACTGTCCTGACTGACATCTGGCCAAACCGTCTAGCTGAGAGTTCATTGACCCCACTACGTTACCTGAGCTGCTGCCAATAGACTTTCCTGATAGACAGTAACTTTGACAGTTTGCCTGAGAGAAAGAATCGCACTTGCCAGGATGCTCATTTGTTGGTATACTTGATTTCATTTGCTTCAGATTTTTAACTCGCTTACTGAATGTGGTGAGATTTTAAGAGCTAAAACCTCACCATCCTACTTTACGAGAACAGAGTTTAATTATACTATATGAATTGTGCATACCTTTGAAGCATATGTACAAACCGATATTTTACACTAACTAAAAGTTATTTATTTGTGTACAAATTCATTATGACTAGCTACCGTATGCATTCTGCTTAGTTTGCTTAACAGTATACTGTGCTGAAGCAGGGCATGAGTTGTCCATGCTGAGTATTGAAGGATATCCTACCCTGCTAACTCGAAGTTGTAGCGAGTTGGGTCTCTTGGCAAGAGACCGATATTGATGAGAATTTCTTAGGACCTTTTGTCTGACTGTTTTTTTTAAAACAGTGCACTTTTATGTGGCCCTTTTTATGTTCTCTTAAACTGTTACTCATTTTTTAGGGTGCCTGCTTGTGTTGAAAGTGTTGTGGGAACACAGCTGCATTTCTGTTGAAACACCATATGCACATTTTAGTGTGCAACTGCCTTATGCACCTTGGGGAAGTGCCACCTCTGTCCTTTAGGGACACTGCCTTGTGTTTTGAGAACCTCTATGCACCTATTGGTACTGTTTGAAGCTTTGTGATTGTTTAGCACTAGGAGTGCTGCTGTGTTGCTAACACACTACTTTTTGCAAGAACTACCTACGTGCCTTTCTAGGTGACAGTGCTCTCACCCAAGCTACCCACCTACGTGCCTTTCTAGGTGCCAACACACTCACCCGAGCTACCTACCTACACACCTTTTCGTTGCCAATACGCTCACCTGAGCTACCTGCCTAGGTGCCTTTCAGTGCCAACATGCTCAACAGAGCTGCCTATATGAAGTAGGCTGCTGCCTAACTTCCTACCTGTGCCTGAGTGCAAGTGAGTGCCTCAGGTTAAGTCCTGATCTTGAAGATCCAAGGTTTTGACCTGCTACCTTGTAATCATGACTACCTACAGGGAAGCTCTCCTATTCTACACCCAGGTGGAAAAGAACCTGGGACCCTCAATGAGCTACTCGGCCTGGCGGTGACCCAGTGGATAAATAAAAGGCTGCAGAGGCGATCCTGGCACCCTACTGATGATACACTCTTCTCTTCAGGAATACTCTCAGTGGACCCATTTCAGATACCCCGCCCATATATCTCCCACCAATTCTCGGTCTCCGTCCTGGCAGGTCCTCCCAACAAAACCACCCTCATCCAAGAGGACCGGATTCCTACTGCCGCTGTAATCAACGGTATCAAAATTATAATCTACACCAGCGCTGATGGTACGGCTGTGGTTCTACATGGGCCACCAGGTGAGATCTGGACCATTACCATTGCAAACTTCCTGCCAAAGAATTATGATGTATTGATGGGCCAAGATCTCCTATTGAAGTTCAGACTCACTGTCAAAAATCCCATCCTAGGTTTCAGAAACCGTAGACTTGAGGATGATGTCCTTTCCCCTACCAGGGACCTTGAAGAAATTGGATGGGCAGCTTTTCCCCTGTCGTGACCTTAACCACCCCAGGAATCTTGCACCTTCAGCACCTAGTAAGCCACCACCTCCGCAGCCTGTGAAAGTACATCCGGAAATGCCCACCGCAGTCACTCCTGAACCCCTGAAAACCAAGCTAATACCCAGGCTGCGTATATTCCCTTGCAACTTCGTGGAGGAACCCTCTGTATCCTTGGACCTACCCAGGAAGCCTCCCCCTGAGGAGCACCTAGCAGACCATATGGACACCATTCAACTCCACGACCAGGTTAGAACTTTCCTGCCTACTCCCCGGAAGTGACCCCTCCTACGTCTGCCCCTTAGGAAGTGTCACATGAGCCGAAGATGAGTTGGATCCAGCTCCCTGTTGCGCCGATGAAGATACCCCTCAGGTTACTCCTCCCCCGACCCGGGACTGGATGCTCCTGATACCACTGACGAATCCTCCGACTGGAGCTCTGACAAGTGGCATATGTACCTGATCTCCCCCCGCCCCGCCCTACTGCAGAGGACCCAGCCAGGGCCAACTACAATTCCCCAGCAGTTCTGCTCACTACCGCACCATTTGCAGCACAAAACCAGCAGAAGGAACTCCGTTACCTGAGTACTATCCACCTGCAACCATACCGGGTGTTGCAATGCTTCCATTTCCAAAACTGCGTGAAGTTTCTGTCCCAGACTTCTACCCAGCTCCACAGGGAACTACCTTCTATGGGCAGTAGTCCAGGCATACATTCGTGCACAAGAGGAATCTCACCCTCCATTTCTTATGCAGACAGTGAATTTTCCAGAACAGGCTCCTCCACATACCCAGCTCCCCTGGGTCCTTACCCAACGCACACCTACCAAGAGCCTTTCAGGACCATACAAATGGCCTCTGAACACCCCCTGGGTTCACACCCAGCTATCTTCCTGAACAAGATCCCGCAGCTGGATCTATGGTCCCTTACAAGCTCAGTTTCTATGTGGAGGGGCACCAGCGCCTGTGTCACGCCATGCAAATACCTCAAGATTACTATGGGTAGAGTATGCCCCAAGCTTATTCCCAGGGATGCCCAGGTACCACACAGGTTTCCCAGGAACCCTGTGTGTGCCCCTATCCAGCTGCAAGTGCCAATCATGAGCCCTAATACCCCCCACACTGGCATCAGTGGATGTCAATACCTGGCTTCAGTTGGAAGGCCTATCCTATCTAGTATCGAATCATCCCTTCCCTGAGTACTTAGTAATTCAACCCAGAGATGGTAGTAAGATGCTCATTACCACTCTTAATACCTGTATCTCATACTTTTTTTTTTACTTGCCTTAGCAGAACACATAAACCCCATGTATGGTTCCACACAAGTGTCTACTTATACATCAGTCAAGATTGGCTGATCCAACCAACCATATTCTATATATCAGACTTCTGATGAATTTGTATGCTAGGAGACAAAAGTCTGTTATAATGTTCATTTGGCCTCTTCTTAATCTAAAAATTTTACTATGTACTTGTGACATTTTACATGAGAGAGAGAGAGAGAGAGAGAGAGAGAGAGAGAGAGAGAGAGAGATTGACAATCACTTTAATCAATCAGTAAAAATCTTTTCTAGATGTTCACTCCTGAAAGCAGCATGTAACGTCTTCATTCCATGGGAAGGTGTCACAAACATCTTTGTCATTTGTATTGATTTTTCCCTCTTGATTTTCACCTGTAAGTTCAAGGAAATTATTTTTCATTTTCCCTATATGAATTGCCATACATTTCAAAAGAAGTACTAGTTGTTTTGATGTTTTCCCACCAAACGTTCCCATGTTTTTCCAGGCTCAGTTAAGCCAATGCAGGTGTCTAATAAGAAACTAAGTACCGTGAGTCATTACCGATCTGACCTGACCCTAGTGATGCACCCCTAAGGTGACAGTCTTAGCAGCCACTTGCAAGCAGCACGCCCCCTTTGAGAGTTCCTTCTGTTGTTACTATTGTACTAAATTCCCCAGTCATACAAACCCCTTTGCATTCTTCTGAGTTTCCCCTACTTTCCAACTACCTGTGCTGCCATCAAAGGTCACCTTTCTTGACCTGACCTGCACCTGTGGCTCTGCCTACTAACACCTGCATCCCAGCTTACAAATCACTTGGCTCTCCCATCTAATTGTCACCCCACTGACACCTCTTCTCTCAAAACTTTTATCTGGCTGCCTTACAATGACCTTTCTAGGTACCTGGCTGGATTAGCAACATGCCCTGCAAAGGAGGACAGTGGAGGACCCATTAAGAAGAGGCTGTCAGAAGTGCCAAAATACAACTGTAACCAGCGGACTGTGGTATATATACTGGCCCTGGCAAACCAATGATGTACTAGTCCCTCTTCAGAAGTCACACTGTTAGCATAACCTATGCTAGTCCCCCTTCAGATATCTCCCTGCTTGTAGACACTCTGCTCAACCTACTTACGAAGACACACTATTAGTATCCCCACACTAGCTACGTCTACAATGCCACTCTATGACGCCACCCTCCTGGCACCACACACACACACACACACACACATATCACCGCTAGTCGACCTTATGCTACTACTCTAGTCTTCTCACCTGACTTCACACCACTGGACTCCCTCTGCTAGCTTCCTGATGATGTCCCCTTGTCCAGAAGTCACTGAGAGACTTTTGCTTAAGTCCTACTCGAAATAGCTCCTATGCTGCCTACACCAAACATTGCTGTATCCAGCCACTTACCTCTGCGCGCTGAAGCCCTACTAGTTTACCAGTGCCCCTATCCTTCGTAGTATTCCCCTCTGGTCGGGGAACCCTGAGTGACAATGCATCCGCTGACACCCTACGGCAGACCCCTGGCTCTAAGAACCTCATGTCTTGTCCAAGGACCTAACGTAACGTGATTGGAAGTTGTTTGTCGGTCCCTTACCTATAACCTACTTGTGCTTATATACCTGTTCTCTTATTTCCTGTACCTATATTCCTGGTGATCTCCCTCAGAGATTCCTGTGATTTTGATTGTGGTGGATTTGTAATCAATAGTGACAGTTTTAACTTTCATTTGAGTACTTGTGTTAACTTGTAACCATTACGAAGACAGTGCCCTAATATTTGCCTACATGAATTCATTGTTGTTTTACTTGGTCCCATTCGTATGTGTTCAACTTTCCTGCCTTTACGTCCATAACACCGAGTCCATCAACAGTGCAACATTCTTGCTCATTGTATCCCCTACTGTGTATATTTTGGATCCCCCCTCATATCTATTTATTTGTTAGCCTATGGAAGACCTAGAGTACAAGATTTATGGTTGTGGCACTTTGTTTGGAGTACTGATCCCTTTTGTCATGGACTCAGAAGTGATAGCTCCTGTATTGGTCTTCTGATTGATGGAATATACTGTATTATTGGACATCTTAAGTTACCCTCAGCCCTTGCATTTGTTGGTAAATGGAGTATTTTTCACCTTGAGCTTTTCCTGTTTACCAGAACACAGCCACCCTCAGTCAGGTGTAGTTATCAGAAATCCTATTTAGAGCCACCTTTGCAAATGCACAGTAGTGCAAACTTGAATACAT